>NC_069129.1:61007266-61212266 GCF_026914265.1 Mya arenaria
ACATTAACTATACCAAATGAACCTATATGATGACATTTATTTTTGGCTACTTGTTCACATTGTGAAAGGCTGCTCGGTGTTACAGATCATTGTTTAACCTGACCTACTATAAATAACTGAAAAGACAGCAATTTTTCACAAGGGAGTTAGAAGTTGTCTAGTAGTAATGGCTTTCCTCTCACCCAAGAGTCTTTGGGTATGAGCTGCACCTGGCCAACCTTCTTTAGCCTCTCAAATCTGGTTAGCTTAGTTGTTCGAGCACCTGACATGTAGCAGGGGTTTCCAGGGTCAATCCCTGGATGGGCAGCACACTTTACTTAACCTGTGATATATTTTTTTATTTCTTTATAAATATAACTTCCTTCTTCCTTCCCATATGCAGGAACAAGAGTGGTTAATATCTCTTTAAAGCTGTCCTCATAATCAAGCTAAAATCATTCAGAAACACCTATAATACTTTTTCAACATTAAAGATGGAGCCTGAAATTTCTCTCTCGGCCGGCCGTTGGTGATGTTTTGTAAGTGCTACAATGCTTTCTTTTAATTATTTACATATCTTTTTTATGACAGCTAAATTTGGCATTTTTACAAAGGCAGTAACTTGGATGTTACCAAATATAGGACATAATTGAGATAGTTTAACCATGAATATGTCAAGAGCAGAATTCATTTACATTGAAAAACAAACTGAGCCTGTCATGAAATTTGATTTGTTAAAACCATATAATGATAGGGGAGAATAATATGTATGAATATAGCAATATTTTGAAGTGACTTAGTACTTGTAAAAAAGTCGAAGCATTCTCATAGCTTTGGTGTAAGGGTGGTTGTACAAAAAAACTTAAATCTTGGCCATATCTCATAAACCATTAAATATATATTCTCTGTAAATCACTGTGTATAGGATGCTAGAATTGATAGGACACAGGCAAAAAACAACAACAAGAAATATCACGGGAGGGGGTCTTTATTTTGTTGCCTCCAGTCATACCACCAAAATCGGCAACCACGATTTTATTTTGAATATTTTTATTGAGTTGTTAGAATGGCAAAAAATATTAAATAGTACAGCACATGTACATAAATGATAAATCTATTGAATAACAAAAGCACAAGTGGTATAAAGTACATAAATAGTTAATTGCAAAACTGTATTTCATAATCAATAAACAACATGATGTCACATGGTATAATGAGACGAACAACACTGTTATCTTAACAGTTTGTAGGATTGGTCCAGTAAACCAGCAGTAAGTCACACCATCACACATTAACAGTGCGCAATGATGCCACTTCACAGTATGCATGGCTATTTTTTTTTTTTTAATACAGAATCATGATACGTAAAATCTATTGTACAATTTTGAACCTTTAAAGCTGCACTCTCACAGGTTGAACGTTTTGACAACTTTTTTATTTTTTGTCATGGAACGAGCCAATTTTTGCGATAAATCCATGGAAACCAGTTATTTAAGACACCCGACAAAAAATTAGATAGCAGATTTTTATATTTAAGTTTAAAAATTGATGTTTTATGCATTTTTCTTAAACCGTTAGTCACGGTTTAAGCCATTAAACATTATTTTTCATTACGATCCGATTTTCTGGCAGCAATCATATATCATTGGTTTGCAGATATTGACACAAAAAATAAAAAAGTTGTAAAAATTTAAATCTGTGAGAGTGCAGCTTTAATATGATCAGTTTCGTTTAATTGTTCTCCTGCTTATGCTAATCGTACCCGATTTTCTGCTGCTGTTATAACTTAATCCGTCAAACAAGTAGAGTAACGTCCCTTTAAAGTGAAATGTAAACAAACACCTTTTCTTCCTATACCAAAAAGCAATATGTATAACTAACTGCATATAATTTTTTTTTAGATGAAGTGATAGAATAATAAGTTCCTTACACATGACTCGTTAATTATCTTGCCACTGTGTGACAACATTTTAAATTACTACAACTCTGTTACTCGATATATTTTCATATTTAGAAAATGCTGACAACATGTTAACAGTTTAAGATCAGGTTTGTGGAGAACTAACTAAGGTTATTAATATTCACACTAAAACAACTGATTTCCAAATCAAGGTCTTTTAACACAATAATGGTTCCATGTTGACCTTGTTGAATGTTTGTGTGTTTCAGTCCAGCTTGAGCCGGGGGATGATCCGGAGGTTGTTAGGGCAAAATATTTCATTAGGGACGAGTTCTTGGTGAGTATAAACATTTCGGGAACAGTAATAAGTATTCGTTTTATGTATTTATTGAAGAAATATTTTTTTCTTGAAATTAGTCTTTCCAATGAACATGCTCACATTTTTTGCTCGACTATTCGAAGAATAAGGAGAGCTAATCTACTCACCCTGGCCTTGGTGTCAGTGTCACACCTTGCTTAAGGTTTTGCATGTAAGCAGCTTTAAGTCGTAACCTCAACAAATGCATTGAAACTATAGATATGTATTCCAAACTATCCAATCAGCTTAATTGATGTAGTTAGATACTAGTATTACTTTTTTAAATAAAATGCAAATGGCACTTTATGATTCGACTTAGAAACTCTGGTTAAGGTTTGCGTGTAAGAGTCATAGGTTAATATTTCAGCTACTACATAATGTATTTCATTGAGACTTTATACAATGGTACTCAACCTTTAAAACTACTTAAATAACCATATAAAGTTTACCCATTGGGACTTCCATATTTTACAACCATACATGTAGGTCCCGAGCAAAAACCTGAAAGCCCCTAGCATTTCTTTGCGCACATATTACTTAAAAGGTCGACCCTCAGGTTGTCCATAGCTAGGAAATGTTTGGGGTTATGATGAATAATAATGCTTATCTATCTATTGTAACTTCACTTCTTACATGAACTGAAATTATTTGACTCATGGTTTATCAATAGGCTTAGTAGACTTACTTAATGACTCGCTACCCCCCCCCCCCCCCACCCCCCCACACACACCAAAAAACAACAACAACAAAAAACAACACCTGCAGTATGCAATATATTATTTTCTCTTTTTTAACTTACCTTTCCATACTTTGTGTTCCAGCGGATCAGCACAGCGAGCGGAGATGGCCGCCACTACTGCTACCCCCATTTTACGTGTGCTGTGGATACAGAGAACATTCGCCGAGTGTTCAACGATTGTCGTGATATTATACAGAGGATGCACCTTAGACAGTATGAACTACTGTGATGCCGCCCGTTCCGGGACAACGCCGGGTATCACGCGAATATGTGAATCTGCCTCTACTTGGTTTTCTCTGTTTTTGAGGAAATTAGAAAATATCTAGAAATTGTGACGTTGTTGAAATTGAAATTCACTCGTGTGTGGCTATTGGTGTGATGTACGCTGGAGTTGAAAGGAAACGATGGGGAGTGATGCATTTCATTTGTATTTACATCATTGTATAGTGTATAAACACGGATTTTATTTGTGCTGTGTGGTAAAGAGCACCTCAGTTGTGTGTAACGGGCTGTCACCATTACATCTGTCCATCTGTCTGTGAAGTATTTCGAGTTTCTGGGGTGATTATCCATTCTCTGAAGAGCCACTCTGTTCATCGTTTCAAGTGTAAGCAGTTGTCGTTACTGTTAGCAGTTATCACCAACTGTTTTTTCTCTTCATAAGTCATTAGAGTTGTCGTCATGGATTATTAATATACAAAAGCTTGTGCATTAAAACTACAATCATAACTTATATATATGTAAGTAACACCACTATTTGCAAAAACCAGATTGTGCTAACTTCAATGTCTGTATATTGTTGAGAAATGTATCGATGTGGATATTTATACACGCTGATCAACACGTAAAGGGGACTAACCAGTGGAAGCTTTAAACATGAACCACTGATGGGCACAGCAGCTAAGTTGAAGGATTAAAACAGCATATCAGGTGTTTTATTGCTGTCGGTAGAAATACAATTGAAAAGACTCAACAAGTACATAAAATCCTGGAGGGCTTGTGGCGATAAATGCTGGAAGGAATTGTTGAACTTGAAGCAGTGTTTTATCACACAACACATGACTTATATATGTGATAGTTTCTTTTTTGTATAAAGCTTGTAAGGATACAATGTTCTGTTGTGTGTGGTAGAGTGATCTATTGTTTTTGTATACAAGGCATATGCTTGCAACATGTATTTTAAAGAAAAAAACAACAGGTTTTAAATGTTTTGTTTGTTAAACTATATACATATTATATAATTATATAAGTATATATATTTCATTTATGGTATTGTTAATTTATAGTTTGCAGTGAAGTACATAAGCATGTCCAGTATGCATAAAAAAGCAATTACAACCAGATGATCACACTCAAATCAACTCAATGAAGCCTCTGGCTACAATTAACAAGACTCCGAGCGGCCCTCATTAATTTTCATTATCAAGCAGTGGAAGGAGTGTGACATATCATGTTACTTATTTCTTTTTATTATTGAAACCTTTCTCAGACATGGACTTAATAATTAAATATTTAAATTAAATAAATTAATTACCAATTTATAAAATTTTAGCATCATCTGAATTGAATTTTTAATTTAAATGAGTTTGCCATGGTTGAATCCAGGAAAACGAGGCATTCTGGGAACTGAGTGTGTCGTCATGAGCACGTGTCACAGCGGGCGAGTGTAGATTGTACATTCACAAGAGGCCTTAAAGATGTTCACAAACAAGAGTGCTTGTGATCTCAGATTGCTAACAGAATGCAAGAGTGCAGCGACAATGATCAATTAGTTTATCCTGTACATGGACTGTAATATTGGATCTGATTAATTGCACAAATAGCAACAAATTATGGCGATAATTGTCCTTGAAATTCTATTTATATATTATAGGTTTGTACAGAGTCTGTTTGAAATTAAAGGAATGCCTTCATATTTGATAGCTGGAATGATGACATAGTTAATGCATAGTGACTGCAGTATAATGATACAGTGATATGTGACAAAAGTTTCATTTAAATCTTGCAAAATTGATCCTCTCTAAAGATCATCATTTTCAATGTGTATGTTTGCCAGTTCTCTGTGTTGATGACAGGGCATGCTGATGTACTTCCCTGTGTTGTGTGATTGTCAGTGCTTACATTCTCACCATTACCATGGTTACTGAAGATTAGTTTTGTCAACTCTTTATGACCGTATTATTTAATCATTTGCGAACATTGATTAAATGATTTTTTGGATATATTTTTTTACATTTTTAATTACAACTAAATAGATACTTGGAACAATAGTGAAAATTAAACCTTCGATAAGTTGGAACAATTCTGAGTACATGTGTTAATTGTGTCAAGCAATACTGCTGCAAGTATTTATATCAAGATATCTGCAAGTAATATTTTTGTAAAAACAATGGTAACTGTTGAAGGTCCTAGCTTCAAGTTATGATGTTAAAATGTTGCTGTAAGTTGGAATCCAGTACCTTATGATTTTCACCGAAGGATTTTTTTTCACACATGATTGTAACACTTCCAGAAAGTTTTGCCATTTATTCAAATTAACATAGAGAAAATAGGGTGAAGATTTTGAAAATATTAAAATGAGCGTAGTTTTATTATAAAGTAAAATTATATGAATTTAATAAACATGCAATCAATATCCCAGAGCTAGGTTCTACATGTACTATCATGGTATTGGATTCTGAAAATGTGCAGGGTACTTTGTCAATTAGCACCAATAAGTAAACTTATATTGTGTATCAAGCGTGATGATGTTGCTTTAAATTCAATGCTAAAAGTCTGATAATATATATCCATCTTAGCCTCTTATTCATAGAGCAAGTCTGGTGATATATCCATCATAATGCCTGTTATACATAGAGCAAGTCTGGTGATATATCCATCATAATGCCTGTTATACATAGAGCAAGTCTGGTGATATATCCATCATCATGCCTGTTATACATAGAGCCAGTCTGGTGATATATCCATCATAATGCATCTTATACAAAGAGCAAGTCTGATGATATATCTATCATAATGCCTCTTATACAAAGAGCAAGTCTGGTGATATATCGATCATAATGCCTCTTATACAAAGAGCAAGTCTGGTGATATATCCATCATAATGCATCGTATATATAGAGCAGATCTGGTGATATATCCATCATAATGCATCGTATATATAGAGCAGATTTTTGGTTGTGATTTATATTTTTGTTTGCTCCTACATGTAGGGCCATTAGCGACATATCTTAAAAATAAATAGTGATGACAGTTAAAGAATAAAGTATATGATGTTTTCATTGATCATGAAAAGTGAAATGAAGTCTTAGTAATTACTGGTATGCATGTTTTCAATGATATTTGTATAACCTCTACCTAATCTTTTCCTTACAACTTTTTTTTCCAGAAAGGCAAATATAAACCCTAACAATGATATCTCAAATAGATTATAAAATACACCAGACCTGACACCTGCTAGTTTTTATTAATTGTATTAAGTCTGAAGATTTTTTGCTTTATACCGTAATTATAAAAACCTTCACTGAATCTTTGCAGACTATGGTGCATTTTCTATATCTATGTTCTGTGTTTAACCATTCACCCATTGCTCGGTATCATAGGTGTCGTCCGCCTGTGCTCCTGCGCCATTTCCCACACTTTGACTTGATCTAAAAGGATCAGCAACCTTGGACTGTATATTAGATAAAATCTTGTATACAACTGATTCATCATAGTTATAGCATTTTAATACAACTTGTATGTGACTTAAAGCATGAACATGTATTTTTTGCTATTTTCGTATTTGAAGGCATTTGATCATTTTTGTTTATGTAGATTAAATAAAAGAAAATTGTCGTTCAGCATTTGTTACTAAATTGTTTGTATTTTAAAGGTATACTTTCATTACTTTCCATTTAGTTTATTTTCTACTTGTTGCTATTCATGCGCATAATTAGTAGTGTTTACATTGTACATTTCATTTTGTAAATCTCTTGACGTGACATCTCATTGTGATTGATAATTGATTTGGAATGAATGCTTAACAAACAAAAAAAACATCTTGCAATAGATTTCAATAGTAGGAAACATTCAAAGGGTAGCCAGTCAAAGAATTTATTCTCGCATTGATTTTTGAGGATGAAAATTGATCAAATGAATGAGCTTTTTGTGAAAACTTAATCTATGTATTAAAATTTATAAGCAGAATTAATGAATAGCATGGTGCACACTGATTGATGTTATTACGCTTCACTATTGTGGGTACTAAAATATCAAGGATGTATAAAAGCTACACATGTTGAGCATCGCACAAATCACATTTTTTGAAAGTATGTATCATTATACAATTTACTGTTGTGTATTTAAATTGTTACTGGACACAACATTTTGTTGTTGTTGTTAAAATATCATTTTTGCCTTGCAAGTTCCATAGTAAATTACAGTTTTCTAGAGTCAGCAATATCCTATAATAAGTACATATGTCTACTGTTAATTGTTATTGCGCAAGAACAAGACAAGATGATCTGTAATTTTAATGTTATAATTATTTTAGTCGAGATCTCCTGTTTATCTATATTCTCATATTCTTTGAGTATTTTGCTCGAAAATGTATGATAAATTTAATGTTCATTAGTTAAAATTAATACAATTGGGTTTGCTTTATATTTGGAAATATTTCACATGTAGAAATAATGAGTTTTTGATGGTTCTCTGTGTGTGAAACTGTCTATCCCCAGAAAGGCACATGGTTACCACCTATTTATTATTTATTTATGATTTATTTAAACTGAACCATATAATACTCATGAACACTTCAGTTTAATTTTTTGTGTGCTTTCTATTGCTTGTTATTGTTAAAAATATAGCAAAACTTTTCTTTTTCCATTAAAATGAAGGAAGCCAGTGGTATCACAATTTATACAACAAGAATCTTACTTGGCAAGGTTTTGTGTTTATCGAATTAAAGTGATAATTTATGTTCAATTGTTTCCTTTCTAATACTATCAATGGTTGTTAATATTGTTTCACAGAAATTTCACATTTTTCCTCATGTTTTCCCTCCTTCTTTTGAAAACAAAGACACCAAAAAACTATAGTTGTTTACTGGAAAAAATCCCTTTTAGGTCAATCACTTTCCAATTACTTAATATTAATGTTTATTTTTTTGTTTGTGCTAAAGTTCATAATTATGAAAAAAAAAGATATTATAGAGACTATGTGACGTAATATACTAATCTCCAGTGTTTTACTTGGTACAGATTATCTTGTGGTTGGTTGACATACTGTCATGCATGTAATAAACCATGTTGTGCGCAAATATAACTGTATTGCTTTTAGCCAAAGTTCTTAGAATATTACTTTGATGTAGCAATGTGTATGCTCCAGACAATATGATTTTATGTTAAATATTTAAACTATTACTGAGCAGCTTGAAAAACCAAACTGGTTTAATTGTTTTTGTTTAAAAAAAACATTTGTACACTTTATATTTCAACTTTCAAGGATGTGATAATGCATAATTAAATGAACCAATTGTCTAGATTTAGAAGAAAGAACTGCTACTGTTTGTTTTTTAATGATAGTCTAAGAGCATGCACATTGCTATTTCTGATTGTTTTGTATATGTGATTTGGCTATGACTGTTATTCTCATTGCTGATATGATAAACATACACAACAAAATGTTGGGTATATATCAGATTTTTTATGAAGAAATATGTAATAAAATATTAGTAGGAAAAGTATTGTTTGTCTTCTTGGTTTGCTTATAAATAAGCGCAGTTTTTTATCCCATGTCATGCCAAAGTTGTATTGAATCTCTGATTTGATGAAGGTTTGTCGTTCTCACGAGCCAAAATATATACACGTACACATACACGACTGTATATTTAATACTCTTCTGAAGCATTACACAAATATGGATCATTTCAGACATTGGTTTTAATGCAGGTATTTAGAAACTACTTGACAACAAAGTGGTTTTGTACTTCTGTGATTTCAGTGATGAGCCATATCTTACACAGGGACAGAATCACATTTAAACTGAAAGGTTCATTTGCATGCTGGAAAAAAACAACAGAAGAGTGTTTTTGAAGATTGAAAGTCAAGGTTATTAAAAGATAGTTGTTAGAGTGGAGTAGGTATCTGCCTCTCACCCAGTAGGTTGTGGGTCCGATCCCCACCAGGGGTACCTTCTCATGGCCTCTCAACATGGACACCAGTACTGGTTACTACCTAGGTAATGGATTCCGGGTTGATTCTATTAACTGTTTTCTTACATAACAATCAAGATTTTAAAACCAGTAGTATAAAATATAATCTTTACAAAACACTGTTTTTCTCTTTTGACACACGTTTTGCCATTAGTCTTCGAAAATGGCCAACAGTTTCATTTACAGTAGATCTATACTTTTTGTGCCCAAACCATATCTGTTAATGAAACTTTTATGAGTGCAAAAGAGTTTGTACACATTTATTTCTGTGTTTCTGGTTTGAAGAGATATTTTTACTTTGATTAGTTTATTGAACTTCCATTCCCCATGGAAGCTCAGAGGTGGCCCGGATCCTTTAGACATACTGCATACCAAATACTTCTTGGTGGAATGAATTCCACAGGATAAAAAACATAAAGGGATTATAAATAGTAAAACATGAAGTTGGCTTGAAAAGCAGTCAACAGCAAACTTACTATATGAGATATAAGCATAAATAATAAAGGTTGCACTACATGATAAGTTTATTTACAAATCTTGTTGCTGCTCAGTGTCAATATGAAATACAAGAGTGGTATGTAATATGAAATACAAGAGTGGTATGTAACCTTCTTTTCATATTTTCTTGGACTTAAAGTAATTTTCAAACGTCTGAGAGAAATGATTCATATCAAGCTGCAAGCGATCGAGATTAATTCGTTCCGGTAGAAAACAAAAACATTCAAACATTCAAACAAATCCTTTACCATCCGCGATATTTATGCGAAAAGTACTTCTTTCTCAGGACACATAAAAGTTTAAAGCTTTTAACTTATTGTTTAACAGATTTATTTCTCACACTAAATAATGGCTGATGAGGAAAATGGCCAGGAAGTTGACCCTCTGCAAGACGATAGTGTTGGAGATTTTGACGCAGACGCGGAGGTATCGCTCGACGATCCGGTGGACAATGATGGTGATGGAGATGTCGAGGCAGATGCCGGAATCGAGGACCCAGTATGTACGACGGAATTTGATCTAATTTCTCGTAATGAATTATAAAAGTCACCTATCATGGTTCATTGGTTGGTTCCCTGTTCATAACTAAACTTTCTAAAGCGGTCGGCTGCCAAAGACATAACACAATTGTCGAAGTCAATCATGCTGATAACAAAGATTTACAGAAAGTTAAGCTGAAATGGAAAAGTGCGGCTCATAGACTTGGTTTCTTTAATAGGGGTTCCCTTGTTTCATGTTTAGACTGATTTGACAGTTCCAATTCTAATTTATTATTAATCCACGATGTACTGTACTCAAGGGGACGGGTCAAAAAGGCCCAGTGCTAGAAATTTGATCTGAGACGTTTCAGCCATGTTCAGAAAATTTAAAATTTTGATTGGTTAGCCTTAGTTTTACAAGTAAAAATGTTTACAGTTGTTTAAATGTACGGAAATGAACAATATTAACAACCATTCCTTTCTTTCCTTACAGGAGCTTGAAGCCATTAAAGCTCGTGTGAAGGAAATGGAAGAAGAAGCAGAGAAAATACGGGAAATGCAGAATGCAGTTGATCTGAAAATGAATATGTCCTCCCCCACTTTGTGTAATTCTCTTGATACTTGAATAGCATGTTTTTTTTAATTGTAGAGTTGATGATGAGTAGACAAACTTTGCAATTAAGGTTTATTTTATGTATCACTTTGAGGGGGCATTGAAAAAGCATTGGTATCCTGTTATTAAAATTAAAGGATTAAATTATTTCATTTTAAAAATCATAGTTCTCATGATTAAGCTGAGATTTTTTTTATAAATTCCAGGTATCCCACTGGATTTGTACATCATACCCTTTGTTTTTTTCAGCCTCCAGTTCTGCTTTCCCAACCCCGGAGGAGAAGTTGGATGCAGATGCTCGATCAATTTACGTTGGCAATGTGGACTATGGGGCAACTGCTGAAGAGCTCGAACAGCACTTCCATGGCTGTGGGTCCATCAATAGGGTCACCATTCTCTGTGATAAATTCTCTGGTCACCCTAAAGGGTATGGAATGCTTAAATAGTAATAACTATGTTAATTGGAAATTATTTCAAATATTTCACTTGTTAGTAGGGTGTTACGATATGAACAGTATCCTGCAATACAAAGTAATGCACGGCGATATGTACCGCAGTATATTGCTTCATTAAAATATAATATGAATTAGTAACGGAGAACTTCTTTCAAATTGTGCAGACTGCTTAAATAAAGCATTTATCATAATCATTTCTTAAATATTTGCATAATCGTTTCAGTCTTTGACTTAAAAGTAAACCTGATTGAAACAGGAATGTAAATGACTACAGTGGTTTAGCCAGGTTTTAAAAAAGGCCACTGGGCTGTTTCAGTGCAGATCTTAGTTGATTAAAGTAAATATCTTGGTGTCATATTTTCATTCTTTTGGTACAGATTTTTATGTGAATTGAACTTATTAAACCAGTACTAGAAATAAACAAAGTTTAGGGCATAAAGAAAATGTGTTGCCATTTGTGGCATTTATACAGATTTAATGTAATTAAAAGTTACAAATAAAATCCTTAAGGTGTGGCAGAAAAGGAACAGGGTGCTAAGGGTGAAAAGGGCATATTGTAAGAACTTGTGGCGTCAATTTCATACGATACAGAGCAAAAATAAAGAATAATTTTATTTCAATCGTCTTTGCAGATAATTGTTTATCACATGCTTACCCTTGTTTTCCTTGTAATATACCCATTACGAATATTTTTATCTTACACATGTGTAAGATATACTATCAGACATTTCTATTGACTAGACTAATCACACGCAACCTAGATATCCCTCCGCATTGTCTGTAAACAAAATGGTTTAAATGCCAACAAATACTTACCTTAATAATGAAGCTGTAAGACTTCCGGGAGACAAATGGCTAACGAATCATAGTGCCAGAAAGCATCTTGTACAAAAACTTTCTGATAACAATGTTCCGCCAACCAGATAATGAATATCATTAGTCACAAAAATATCCAGTCAGTCAACAAATACAGCCACATTAGTGACAAACACCACAAGAACATTTCAAACATTTCCATCTTGACCAACACAAGCAATATGCAATCAATGCCATTTGCTTGCCAGTTTAATCAGCTGTTGGTTACCAAAAACACAAATACGAATTCCGCAGCACAGACATCTCATTACACATCCCATGGCGGCTAGAACATCATGTTTTCTGGAAACATTCTTGGTGGAATTTTTACAACATCAACATCAATGCAGTACAGAGTAAGGCTTTGCCGTTATCATCTGCATGTTGTGAAACTCCATGTACACTAAAATGCTGCAAAATCATCGAAAGCGAATAACTTTTAAATCCGTGCACACAGTAAAACTTGACAGACAGATGTAGGTCAATTAAACCGGGTAAATGCATGTACTCTGAGTGTGACGTCATCAAATTGTGTACTTATTGGGGTTTTTTGGTTAAAATTGTTCGTTATTCATGCTGTTGGATATTTTCTACACATTTTTATAGTTGTGACTTGTTAAGCGCTTTATCAGAATTAAAACTTGATAACTGCTAGTTACTTTTGTCATTTTAATTTGGAACTATTTATATGGCGCATCATTGACATTCTACTCTGAGTACTTTGGCTTTGAACAATCGGTTCAGAAAGTAGAACTAAATTGGTAATACAAACACCGTTTTAAGCATGTGATAAAAAAGATCTGACACCCGTTGTCATTTAATACAAGAATTTTATTAAACTCGTCCATGAAAGTTGTTAGTAAGCTCGCCAGAGGCTCGCTTACTAACAAATTTCATAAACTCGTTTAATAAAATCTTGCATTAAATGACAACTAGTGTCAGATCCTATATGTCTTAGTCAGGAGATGATGTATTATACATGCTAGACTAATGAGTCTCACAGAATGATTTATAAAAAATCGAACTTCTGATCCTGACAAGACAATTGCATTTGCACAAGTTTATGTAATATTTATTATATGGTTAATCGAATTGCTTAAATGTTCATATGTCCACAATATGAATGAATTGGTGCAACTTGGAGTATCACATTTTAAAGAGAAAAAATTAAGGCTCAGAATTCAATGTAGAAATGCATAAAGTCCAGGGCAGGGCTTCTGAAAACCAACAATTCGCTGGTCTGGACTACCGGTACTTGTACTTAGCTGGACCCATTTTGGTTACAGAAAATAGCTAAAAATCAGTCTGAAAATTGTTGATTTTTATTTCAATTCAGTCAAAAACAGCTAAGTCTGTAAAAATCTAGAAATTGTAACACACAGTGTTTGTCATACCACATCCTTAAATGCAAGGGAACATCCTTTAGGCCAATAATGTATGCGTTAATTGACTTCGCTGATTTTATTACATCAAAAAGGGGTCACATTAGGCAACTTTACAATTGCGAAAATGTGTGACAGAATTCTTCGGACATTTATGTAATCAGACTTTGGAACAAGCCTTTATTTTAGAGGGAATTTCTTTTGGGGGGTGTCGTCTGGTCCGGACTGATTAAGGTTCCAAACTTTTAGAAGGGTTTATGCTAAAGAGCTCAGGAAGGGTGCTGCACCTTTTCCTTTTTTTGATAGCGACCCTTCTGCTCTCATGGAGACCCCGCATGTGCACTCCATGCCTTCATAAAATTGAATGCTTAAGATTATCAAACTTGCCTTTTGTTTTGATTAAAAACTTGCTGTAAATGCATACAAAGTTGACATATTTGGCAGTTGAAAAACCTAATTATACTCAAATTAAGCGCTATTCCTAACATTTTCTGTAATAAATCGTAATGTTTCAATTCTTAATAGCTTAAAAACAATGTGCCATTTTCTGCAGCACCCTGCCATTTCTAAAACCTTACTATATATACTGAAAAAAATGCAAATGGTTTTGACCGTTTTGTTTTTATATAATTATCATTATTTGTTATAATGTTCGTTACTTTAATAGTCAGGAGATGATGTTTTATACATGCTAGACTAATGAGTGTGTGTGATTAAAAATTATACTTTCTGATCCTGACAATATGATCCAACCTTATTTTAACTCTTGAACATTCATGTATATTTTGATATTATTGAAGCAAAACTTGCAGAACTTTGATTTTTAATGATTTTTTTTTTTTCATAATTGGTGTAGTGAACAATTAAGATTTTGAAATATTTCTTTTATAACAGCAGTTGTTACCTTCACACACGTTTCCAATTCTTTTGTTTACCCTGATGAATACAATATTATGGTTTATGTAACTCTTGTTTTAAAGGTAGTCAGGAGATGATGTATTATACATGCTAGACTTATGAGTGTCTGTGATTCAAATCTATACCCCCTGATCCTGACAATATGATAGTACCTTAGTTACACTTGTGATTATTGCGATAATTTTGAAGTTATGCCCCAGTCAATTGTAACCACAGCCACTCCAAGGTCCGGGGCATAGTGGGGACTTTCCGACCAGCCAAGCCAGGGGTAAAATCCCCGCCCTGTGGGGACGAACTACTGGTAAAATCCCCACCAAATGCCCCACGCATCCCAGGGACCCTAGGTCAGGCCCATTTCCTGCTATTTTTGGGGCGAAGACAAAACCACCATATTCACCTGGTGCTGGGGGGCCACCTGGATGGTAAAAACACGGCCCATTTCCCCGGCTATCCCTGGTATACCCCAGGACCTGGAGGGGCCGTGGTTACAATTGACTGGTGCATAACACCATATTTATATTAAGCATTTTTGTCAGTTCTTGAGTGAACACAACATGTGCTTGGCATGTTATATAAAATACATAATTTAAGCAAGCAGGGAAGGAATTCTACTAGTACATGGTTTGTTGGCTTGTGCTTAGTCAGACACATTCCGGATCATTTATTACATTTACGAATACAACAATTATGATATATTATGATTATAAGAGAAGTTTTAAACATACCCCAAACATAATCAGGAGATGATGTATTATACATGCTAGACTAATGAGTGAGTGTGATTAAAATCTATACTTGCTGATCCTGACAATATGATGGTACCATTCAAGATATATAGATGAAACTTGGTACATATGTTGCCAGATATGATACTCATATTCAATCTATAAATAGTGGTATCAAGGTCTCAAAACTCTGATTTAATTGATTTTTAAGTTGTTATATCGACTAACAAAACAACAACAGATGATCATTGGGTTTGAAGAAAAAATGTTATGCATGAAGTGTACTGTTCTTGTCAATATTTCCATTAAATAGATATTTAAGAAGTGTTTCTACTAATATATATACTCGTATAACTGTTTTTCTCATGGAGCATTTTCTTTGGGTTCTTAAACCTTGTTTGAATGTTCTTTTTCAGATATGCATATGTTGAGTTTGTTGACAAAGATTCAGTAGCTACCAGCCTGGCACTTGATGAATCCTTATTCAGAGGAAGACAAATAAAGGTAGGGTTTGTTTGCGCTTAAAAAATGATCTTTCTCAAAGATAAAAGAGATAATATGCAGTCATTGAAATTAGTCTTTTAGATGAACAAGCCCAAATTCATATACTACCGCTTGACATTACAGTTTTAAACAAGCCCTGCTGTATTAAACCCAGAATTTGAGCAAGCCCGGAAAGCATTTTACCAGTGCAGGATTGTGCTTATTTCAACCACTGAACATAATGCAAACTGGTGACCATTGAAGAGATGATGTTTCTTTACATGCTAGACTTATGAGTCATAGTGATTCCAATTAAAGTCTGATCTTTATTGGTCACTGTAGGTAATGTTCCATCCATTTTACCTGCTTTGATAGCAGTATCCAGCAATGTCAATGAGGACCTTTAGGATGTAACTGTTTACAGATTTAAGCAGAATAAATAATGCATTATATTAGTAATGTGCTGAAATGATGAGCTCACAGCATGTCCATTAACATGCACATATCCTTCTACAGTGCTGCATTTTTGGAAAACAATCTCTTGGCTGTTTAAGGTGTTTGCCAAGCGTACCAACCGTCCCGGGATCACCACAACAAACCGTGGACGGAGAGGTGGCCGGCGGTCAAGGGGAGGCCACTACGGAGGAGGTGGATACATGCCCCGGGGTCGGGGACGAGGGTAAGCACTTACTATTTTGGGAAGGATATGAAGAGGGCAGATGTTTGTAAGGGCTATTCCAGTAAAACATATGTCCCACCACAGGAAGGCACTTTCAAAATGGACCATCCCCCTTCAGAAGTTTATTTGATGAGAAAAGAACCCCCTTTAGAATATTTTTTGAGCAAATTCGGACCCCCTTGAGAAGTTTATTTTTTTATACGTCTATATGCAAAGATTATTTGCAATTACTCTTTTGTAACTCTTTGATCAGGTGAGCTATATAGGACCTTATAGCTCACCCTAGTTTCTAAGCCAATCATCATCCAGAGATTTCCAAATCTTTGCTCGAATAGGTTTCATATAAGATCACATCTGCATCCAATAAGTTAATTATTATAACTAGGTCAACAGACTTGGCGCGCGCCAAATGAACTTCGAGCAGCCAATGGGCACGCTGTATACGGCCTTGTTCGATGATTGGCTTAGAAACTAGGGTGAACTATAAGTCGGTTACAGCTCATGTAATGGAAAATAACAAAACTTATTACTGGGCTTCGCTTGTAATAAATTTTGTTATTTTCCATTAATAAATTTGGTTATTTTCCATTATATGGACTATAACCTACACACCACGGTTCTCTTGTTTCTTCATATGTTGCTATAAGTGCATATTAAGCCACATGAGGCTGAAATTTTCACCCATGTAATTATATACAACCTTAAAATAACTTGTGGTCGAAATGTTAAGGGGACGAAACATTCGGATTTATAACATTTACGCAATACGTACAAATTATGATTTCTAATAAAATTCTAGACAACTGTGGTCAATTTCAGGGGTTGACACTAACCATTTTTCCAAGGGATCCCGAAGGGACACCAACATTTGAAATCAGGTGTCCCTTCCTGAAATTAGGAGTCCCTTCCACTTTTTACATTTTTTCATTGTTGAGCCTGTTTTAATATTAAATTCAACATCCTTTTACTTTTCAATTTGTAATGCAAGTATAAACCACCATAATTATTATACATGTTTTCAGCAGCATGTAATGACAGGTTAGTAGCACTGAATGGCAGTGAGGTATATTTTGGTCTCTAAGTTGGTAGATTGGGTTCAAAAGCGGGAAAATGTCTAAGTCCCTTTTGTTTTCAGTCAAAAACAGAGATGGATACAATGTAAACAAAAACTTGATGTTGTTACTATTTTTAGATTTTTGGAAAATACGCATAAAATACATCATGGTTCAGGGTCTTGTCAAATGTCGGTGCTTTTCATTAAGAAACTGTAGGAATATTACATCTGGCTTGTGAAAACTCCAATCAATATTTAGTAGAGCTGTTGATAAATCAATCAGACTGCCCAACAGTCGTAGTGCATACTGGAAGAGCAGACGACCAAAAATTGTGTATACATGTTAATTTTCGCGCCAAAGTCATAAAATTTTATAAATTTATTGAATTAATGAATAAAACCCTGCAAATTTTATATCTATTATTTTTTATCAAGGCATAAAATATATGTCTTTAAAATTAACAAAGAATATTGATAAGTTGAATGCCAATTAACAAAGAATGCTGAATGTAGGATGCAGTTCTTTTGTGTCGTAAATGTTACTGTAAATACTCAAAGGTCGCATCATATTATATAAAAGGTATCATCAGAGTTGGCATCTTTTTGGGCGGTTCTGACACATAAGCAAAACAATTCCACATAAGTATTTTACCGATAATAAATCTCTGTCAGCTCTGACCTTGTTTAAAATGTAAACAACCAAACGGAAGCGTTAACCTGCATGCGCCTGTGAAATGACCTGTTTATTTATAGATTCATGACGTAACTATAGTCAAATAGTCAGCTATACTTTCGCTTTGATGAGTCCGATAATGATAATTAATAATATTGTTTTGACATGTGCTGTCAAGAAATTTAGGGAGCCCGAATTTAGGTAATAAATTAATTAAATGCTACTTATTTATTGATATTTAGCGTTTATCAGTCAGAAATTTAAAGTGTCCCGACGGAATACCGGACTTCGAAGTTCAGGTGTCCCTCCTGAAAAACTGGTGTCCTCGGGATCCCGGGACCCCGTTAGTGTCGAACACTGCAAATTGGTATACTTACCACGAAACGTATCCACACATGCGGCGCAACTATTGGTTTCTAGCCAATTTTGTAGGTTGGTCTTCGACCACGACTTTACAAATTCTGGCGCCTCCGCCATCTTGTTGTCAAGGGACGCAACTTCTTCTGATTTCCGGTACCGCGGAACCGACTCGTAATATCGCGAAAATTTGTATCCAAACCAATTCTGTACACGACGTTCGGTAAAATATGTTATATGGATAAAAAAAACCCGGTATTTCACCATCGGGCAGTGAATATAAATGAGCAGATACGGTCAGAAACAAAAAAGAAAATGACGCCCCCCTATAGAAGCGAAATTGGACTTATTACCACCCCCTACAGTAGCAAATTAAGAAAAAGACCTACCCCCTACAGAATTTCTTTATTTTGCCGTCCTGGGGTGGGACATATGTTTAACTGGAATAGCCCTAAGAGGCCAAAGCCTGTCCATTTACAATCAGTTTCAGTTACGGTGAAGGTTATTTGAAAATACCCGGTAGATTCTATATGAGTTTATACAATAGTCAGGATATGATGTGTTATACATGCTAGACTAATGAATTGGTGTGATTATAATCTGTTTTCTGATCCTGACTATATCGCCTGCTTATTTTTAGTATATAATATATTTAAAAGAAAACAAAGGGCTTTGAGCTTGTCTTCTTTTATAAAGAAAAAGTTGAGCTATCGAGATAGCATTCATGTCGTCGTTGAATTAAAAAGCATTTACCAAAACATACCCAAAAAATATTTCTTAAATATACAGATAAAACTGCACATAACTGGATTAAATAATTAAAAAAAATACTTGACCACATTTATGACAAATATACTCTTACCTACTGCTGTCATATAATATGTGCTTTTTGAAGGCTTCTACTGGAGGTACTGTCTAGTGTCTGATGTTGACTGTTGTGTTGTGTTGGGTTGATCCTTAAAACATTAAAAAATGCATGTTTGTTTTTTGTATTGGAAGTTCCAAATCTTTTGGAAGCTGTCACCTATTTCATCAAACCACCCACCACATACAGTGATACACTTAATATAATAAAATCATGTAAACTATAAGGATTGAAATTATTTTGGGGATCATTCTTGCAATGTATGGTCAAGCTGTCTCGCCTTCAGTCTTCAAAATATTTTTAAATGTATAATACCGTCATTGTAAAAGTTTGTCATTTATCATCAGAATGAGTAGTACCGGTATATATATATGGAATGGTTGATTTAAGTATTGTGAAGCTGAAAGTTGAAAAGTTCCGTGTTTTGGCAAAATGTACAATGTACTCTCGTTTCAGAAGCTTTAGACGTGCGAGCTACTATTCCCCGTACTGACCACTGAATTGTCGACCAGGCCTTCCTTCTTCTCCATGTGTTCATGCCAGCCTGCAGCCACTGGACCTGCACGACAGTGTTGCAGATGTACACTTCTGCTAAAACACTTGATATTCTTGCAGTTTTTATGGTGGCTGATTTTTGTAATGCACAACATTTGCTGGCAAAAAATTAAATGAGCTCATTTGATTTATGATAAAAAAAAAAGAAAGCTACACCTTAAACATCATCATATTTCTAACAAAAAATGGAATTAAAGTGATAAGTTAACAGTTTTAATACTGTCAGAAACAGCAGCATTGCGGTTTTATTTCGATTTTATCTTTGTTTTTAATTTATAGCTGTTTCTAATGGAAACACGTTTGCAATAGATATTTATTACCATAGAGATCTGCCATGTAATTATTTTAAATAATTGTTCTGGTATAGAAGGTAAGTACTGTGACAGAAAAATATACATTAAAGGTTTGGTTTTTATGCAGATTATTTATTTAGTTGAATAAAATGTTAAATGATTAAGTAAAATCAGCCCGTCCAAACTTGTATACTTTTAATACATGCACTTTTTTTCCAGGTCATTTACAAAAAGAATATGTTAAAAGAAAAATTGAAAAAAGAAAAGAAAAATTGAACAATATCAAAAAAGAAATGTATAATAAAAACAATGCAAAATGCATAAAAATGAGAATATGTTAAAAACAAATATGTAATAAAATGTGAAATGATATTTGGCTTGTTTAATTTGATTGTTGAAGGTTGCCCTATAATATGTGAAGCTGTCATATTGATTGTTTCAATTCTTTTGTTCATGGTTGTAATCTAAAATATTTTTAAAATGAAGAAATGTAGCGCTATTTTCATTTGAATTGCAAGTCCATTTTTTTAATGCCGGTAGTATTAAACTGAATTTCCCAATCAAAAATGATATATTGGTCGTAGGTTTGTTGCCGGGTTTCTAAAAGCTGACAGTTGTCAATACTTAAAAGCAGCCAGCAGTCCAGGCTTCATGCCCAAAGCAGTCAAGGGGCTGGTACAATAGTTTGAAGTTAAAAGCACACGATCCAAAAAAACTGTTGTTGTTGACAAAATGGCTCAAATGTGAGTGGCAGGGATGTATCTCATACCTTCTCTGTGCTGTCTTCTGGTCTTATTCACAATCCTGAGGTTAACCTCTTATCTAAAACATAATGCAACTGGGATATTACAATTGCTGTCTGAAATTCTTGGTTGCTTTAGCAATAAGATTAAAAAAAAATTGAAGGGAGAAATAGCCGTTGCAATATTTTCCTAACGCCAGTCCTTAAAACTATTCAATGACAACTACTCGAGTCCAATTCCAATGAAACGAGAGCTAAAGAGTGTATACATCATAGTAGCCATATATTTCTGACTAATGATGCCTGATGGTTGGTTACTAATGGAACGATTCAATATAAAACAGGATGCTTACAATGAATAAACACCTAGAGCCAGCCCGCTCACTTTGGCTTGAACATTAGTAATTCCCCTCTATTAACAGAGACAAGGCCTACAGCGCTTGTTTGTCATAACACTTGCTGGTTTTCTGCATCAAGAAGCTGGGAAAAGGGTTAACAGTGGTACAAATGTCTTTCAAATGCATTTAATTAAAATCGTTTTTACAAAAAAATTCTTTAAAAGAAATGGATGCCCTCAGTTGACTACTGAAAAGAAAATAATAGGATTAATAGTTTGATTGATATGTATTGCTGTATACAATTGCTTTGTGTGACCTTAGCTTACAGGATGATAGAAATGTGCAACAGAAAATGCTGCTCTTTGGTGGAAATTTCATAACCAATTACTAAGTTGCTATGAAATACACAAGTTTAACCTTGACCTTGGAGTAGACAGCATGGCAACAACTGCCAATGTTGCTATACAATGTTCATTGAAATCCTAGGATAATCAGTAGTAACCAAGTTCAAAAAAATGATGGCTGCGAAACAAAGTTCTGCTAGAAAAATACCTAACTGGGTTCCATGGACATGGATGACTTACACTGATCAAATATTGTGTGCTGCACAGCTCACGGAGGTGCTCTACAATGATGTTGTTTCTTTAAGAAAGTCCTATTACAGCAACAGAGAAATGACCAAAACCGTGTTGCTGTGAAACAGTAGTACCCAGTAGATCATGTTGAGTTCCAAGTGTGACCTTTGACACGCATGGGAAAACATGTACCCTGTAGCTCATGTTGAGCTCCTAGAGACCTCTGACACGCATGGATAAACATGTACCCAGTAGATCATGTTGAGCTCCTAGAGAGACCTCTGACACGCATGGGAAAACATGTACCCAGTAGCTCATGTTGAGCTCCTAGAGACCTCTGACACGCATGGACAAACATGTACCCAGTAGCTCATGTTGAGCTCCAAGAGACCTCTGACACGCATGGGAAAACATGTACCCTGTAGCTCATGTTGAGCTCCTAGAGACCTCTGACACGCATGGGAAAACATGTACCCTGTAGCTCATGTTGAGCTCCTAGAGACCTCTGACACGCATGGATAAACATGTACCCACTAGCTCATGTTGCTCCAAGAGAGACCTGTGACACGCATGGAGAAACATGTACCCAGTAGATCATGTTGAGCTCCTAGAGAGACCTCTGACACGCATGGGAAAACATGTACCCAGTAGCTCATGTTGAGCTCCTAGAGACCTCTGACACGCATGGAGAAACATGTACCCAGTAGCTCATGTTGAGCTCCAAGAGAGACCTCTGATACACATGGAGAAACATGTACCCTGTAGCTCATGTTGAGCTCCAAGAGAGACCTTGGACACGCATGGAGAAACATGTACCCTGTAGCTCATGTTGAGCTCCAAGAGAGACCTTGGACACGCATGGAGAAACATGTACCCAGTAGCTCATGTTGAGCTCCTAGAGAGACCTCTGACATGCATGGAGAAACATGTACTCATTAGATCATGTTGAGCTCCTAGAGAGACCTCTGACACGCATGGAGAAACATGTACCCTGTAGCTCATGTTGAGCTCCTAGTAAGACCTCTGACACTCATGGAGAAACATGTACCCAGTAGCTCATGTTGAGCTCCTAGAGAGATCTCTGACACGCATGGGAAAACATGTACCCAGTAGCTCATGTTGCTCCAAGAGAGACCTTTGACATGCATGGGAAAACATGTACCCAGTAGCTCATGTTGAGCTCCAAGAGAGACCTCTGATACGCATGGAGAAACATGTACCCTGTAGCTCATGTTGAGCTCCTAGTAAGACCTCTGACACTCATGGAGAAACGTGTACCCAGTAGCTCATGTTGAGCTCCTAGAGAGATCTCTGACACGCATGGGAAAACATGTACCCAGTAGCTCATGTTGCTCCAAGAGAGACCTTTGACATGCATGGGAAAACATGTACCCAGTAGCTCATGTTGAGCTCCTAGAGACCTCTGATACGCATGGAGAAACATGTACCCTGTAGCTCATGTTGAGCTCCTAGAGAGACCTCTGACACTCATGGAGAAACATGTACCCTGTAACTCATGTTGAGCTCCTAGAGAGACCTCTGATACGCATGGAGAAACATGTAACCAGTAGCTCATGTTGAGCTCCTAGAGAGACCTCTGACACGCATGGGAAAACATGTACCCTGTAGCTCATGTTGAGCTCCTAGAGAGACCTCTGACACGCATGGGAAAACATGTACCCAGTAGCTCATGTTGAGCTCCTAGAGAGACCTCCGACACGCATGGAGAAACATGTACCCTGTAGCTCATGTTGAGCTCCTAGAGAGACCTCTGATAAGCATGGAGAAACATGTACCCAGTAGCTCATGTTGAGCTCCTAGAGAGACCTCTGATACGCATGGAGAAACATGTACCCTGTAGCTCATGTTGAGCTCCTAGAGAGACCTCTGACACGCATGGGAAAACATGTACCCAGTAGATCATGTTGAGCTCCTAGAGAGACCTCTGACACGCATGGGAAAACATGTACCCAGTAGCTCATGTTGAGCTCCAAGAGAGACCTCTGACACGCATGGGAAAACATGTACCCAGTAGCTCATGTTGAGCTCCTAGAGAGACCTCTGACACGCATGGGAAAACATGTACCCAGTAGATCATGTTGAGCTCCTAGAGAGACCTCTGACACGCATGGGAAAACATGTACCCAATAGCTCATGTTGAGCTCCTAGAGACCTCTGACACGCATGGGAAAACATGTACCCAGTAGATCATGTTGAGCTCCTAGAGAGACCTCTGACACGCAGGGGAAAACATGTACCCAGTAGATCATGTTGAGCTCCAAGAGAGACCTCTGACACGCAGGGGAAAACATGTACCCAGTAGATCATGTTGAGCTCCTAGAGAGACCTCTGACACGCATGGGAAAACATGTACCCAGTAGATCATGTTGAGCTCCTAGAGGGACCTCTGATACGCATGGAGAAACATGTACCCAGTAGATCATGTTGAGCTCCTAGAGAGACCTCTGACACGCATGGGAAAACATGTACCCAGTAGCCCATGTTGAGCTCCTAGAGAGACCTCTGACACGCATGGGAAAACATGTACCCAGTAGATCATGTTTAGCTCCTAGAGAGACCTCTGACACGCATGGGAAAACATGTACTTACTAGCTCATGTTGCTCCAAGAGAGACCTGTGACACGCATGGAGAAACATTTACCCAGTAGATCATGTTGAGCTCCTAGAGAGACCTCTTGACACGCATGCAGAAACATGTACCCAGTAGCTCATGTTGAGCTCCAAGTCGGACCTTTGACATGCATGGGGAAATATGTTCCCATTAGATAGATTGAGCTCAAGTGAGACCTTTAAGGACAATCTTGTTGCCATCTCCTTGACCCATAGACACCCATACACAATACGTAAGCCTAAGTACATTGTCAAAATATTTTATTAAAATGATAGACACAAAAGTTTTTGATAAAATGATATGCACAAAATCAAAATAGAATAATAAATATTAAAAATCACTAACGCTATATACACTATATGGCTAGTCATGTTGGCTTTGAAATACAGACATAACAAAAATGTTACTTAAAAGGTGCTTGGTTCATCACAATCACGATGCATTTAAATGACTGTTTACTAGAATCAAGGAATAATACATGTAAAAAATCACAAACATGCTGCAGGTTTTTATTATTAATACACAAACTAGATTTATTCTGCATTTTTGTTTTTAAATCTTGACAAACTATCACTATTTTTTCACGTTCATTTAAAAGGCAATCATTTCTATGGTGAAATAAGATCTATAAACAATTTTCTGAAAAACAATTACATGTATGTTACACAATTTTTCACATCACTATAAGAGATTCAATCAATTGTAAAACTTTCATCATTGTAAGAGGCATTTTATTGGACGGAAAATAAATCTCCAAAAGTAATCATCACATTACTGGAAACTTTGTAATTTCAGTAGATGTATCTAACCTTTTTAACACAACCTTCAGCATTACCAATATAGCAAAGTCTTAAAACAGCAATAAACATACAATTGGCTATAACTGCACAATAAATAGCGTAGAATGATAAAACATTAAACAATTTTAACAGTGTACATTTCCATTCATTCATGTATGCTAGCTCACGTACAGGAAACGTTAATTAATATCACAGTCTAGCATTATGTAGTCTTACCTAAGATTCGGCATGAGATAACCACAGATCAGGTCAGTTCTAATTCTCCAGTCATGAATTGTCAATGAAACCATCAGTTGACCAATAAAAAGTTGGTATCTAGTGAATAATTAATAGCCCATGGCTCAAATGAAACAAGTGAAAAACCTCAACAGGTTGCAATAATTGCTTTTGAGACTGGTCAAATCTCTGAGCACAAAAAATATACATATTTTACATTCTGAAGTGGTAAAAAAGTGGCTACTATCCATGAGAAGTGGAGGGGGTATTTATCTCTAGTGACAGTTCCTACAACCCAATATTGTCAATGTGTTGGTCCCGGTTCCTTGTTTCATGGCCTCCCTGTCCGTAGGGGGAGGGGATATCCCCATCTATGCTCTTTAACCCATCCAGGTGCCCCTGTACTCCTACATGATGAGACTTTCCCCCCAATATCTGAGTGAGTTCGTTGTTATAGATGCGGTCCGGAGCATTATTAGATGAGGAAGCGTTCATCGACGAGAGTTTTCTTTGCCAGGTTTTTCTGGCCGCCTGCATTCCGGCCCATGCAAACCAGCTGAAAGCAAACAAACAACAGAGGATGAATGATTAAGTTCTTATCATTATTTAATAGTTAGTGGGTGAAAGATTGCACAACATAAAGATAAAACCATGCTTGAATGAAGAGGGAGTCATAAGATACCATATGCATGTAAATGAAAATCTAAACTGATTAACAGGTTATAGAGTAGTTCAGTACTGTAGAATTGTCAAAATGTGAATTTTTTTGACATAGATTTTGTTATTTCTAACAAATAAGAAGTCGGGTTAAGCAATGCATTTTTTTAAATAGGGACGATATATATCATGAAAGTGTCCCATTCCATACTTCCCATTGTACTGGCAGTATTTCTACATTACAATTAACATTCAGTAGACTTTAGGCATTATAAAGGCACATAAGAGTTTCATCCTTTAGAATGCATAACTCCTACAATACAAAGAAATTTGAAAGCATCTAAATCAGAAGCATTTAGAAACCATACAACAACTGTCCAAAATCCCAATAATCAAAGATCCAACAAACAAAACATAAACAACCAAAACTGGTCATTTCTAAAAATGTAAGGTTTACATTAAAAAATGAAATTTGAAAGCCAAGAATGCAGGACTTAACATGAAACATGAACAGTTTTAACCAAAGATTACTCATTTGTATGATATCTAAGTTTAGCTCCATAGCAGACATTATACACCCATCTTTGTATAGCGGGAACTATAGAAGGGTGTTTGCTCCATTCAAAGATGTTTTCATTTTGAAAGCAAACACTTCGAGCCAAAGCACAGAACTGAAACATTCAAATGCGGAAGGGGAATACATGTTACTGACTAGCATAATTATCTTTAAATGAGAAAATTCTTATCTACATGTATTATGAGTACTGTGGACAGTTTGTTCACACTGCCAGCTCCTTTAGTTAAACAAATTGACACCGCGATAAGGCTACGCCTAAAGTGTCATATGACCTTAGTAAACACAATGTGTAAACCACAAAAGCTCCTAACATCATGTTTTCTGTATCTAAAAATATTCTGCTTGTGCACTTCATTCTCAATATGGCACTGGTTAAAGCTTTTTGAAGAAACTGGATGCAATTCATATCAACACTAATGATTTTTATTTTTATTAATAGAAATACCTATATTGATGATTAATGTAATTTTATAAGTACTTTTCAATACATCATTAGTCTTATAGTATTTGGCTTGATTGTGACACAAACAGATAGCTAATTGAATCATTTTTAAGTCTTTTTCCTGGGTAGAAACCAAAACTGTTTTGAGAGCCAATGAGAAAGTATCTCTATTGCGAATTAAACCGACCTGTTTGGTTAGAGGCGGACACCTATACACTACACAACTCTCACCATCATCACAATACATCATTGCCCCATCCTAAAAGACTACACATGGTGTATAACCATTCCTTATCATACCTCGGCCAGCAAGTATGTGATCACACCAGCAACAATGTAGTTCTGGAAGATGAGGTCTGCCACACAGAATGTGAGCATGTCAAAGATGATAAGCGTCATCTCATTTCCATAGAACAACACACGGTCAAATGAGTGGCCATCATCTGTCAAGGAGAAATGGTTGGTGAAGTGTTACTTTCAAAATCTTATTTGTTTGATGAATAAATTCAGAACTATATACAGTCGAACCCCATTGGCTCAAAATTGCTTTTCTCTCATGTAAGTCTCACCATTATAGAAGATGCCGGTCTCGTAGGTGTCATCAAACTCTGTGTCCATGATGCTCTCCAGGAAGTTCTTGGGCCGCACCACATAGTCACAGTCCTTTAGAGACTGAAAATGAGGTAATGATGATTTAACTGATCTTCTGATCCTTCATCAATAAGCAACAGACACGTCTTATTGTAATTCTAAACCGTAAGTTGATATTGTTTCATTTTGCATCACTGATGGACTCATGTCTATTGATGCTCACTCGATGAAATACATTTGATATCTCAATGAAAGAAAATATTATTTTCAGTGCCTAATGTTTCAATTCTCTATCTTACCCTGTCTACAAATGCAGAGAGGAGTCTGTTAATCTTGTTGTAAGCCTCCACCTGCTTCTGTGCGGCCGGTCCCACACCACGGCCCTGTTCCATACGACTAGCTGCCTGCAACAGGTAAGACATGAACGTGAGTCATTCAATGGTTAAATCATACAATTATCCACAGCATGACAAGGACAGTTTCAAAATGTAACTGGACAATTTAACAATGATGTTAAAATGATGATGATATTAAAAATACAAATACTAATGTATACATCTAAGCTCACTAATAATTCCTAAGCCCCATGCTTTAATCATACAAACTGTTTAGATATGATGTATATATGAAGCAGTCATCGAAATTAGACTTTTAGATGAATAAGCTTGAATTCTTATGCTGTTGCTTGGCATCAAATTTTTGAACAAGCCCTGCTATATAACAATTTAGAAATTGAGCAAGCCTTAAAGACATTTTACCAGTGAAGGGCTTGTTGGCTTGTGCTAATTTCGACCACTGCTGAAGACAGTTATAATTTTAACAACTGCAAAAACAAAAATGTCCATGTTTTACTTTTAAAACAAAATGAACATTAACAACAAGTGAAGTAGACAAACAAAATTCAGAAAACACAAACTAAACACGGACTTTAAGTATGGCAGAACTTTGCAAATGTCTTACAACATCTTTAGTTGAATTTGAATGCCAGTGTTTATACATTCTTAGCAAGTCAACCTGTGTTCCAAAAAGCAAATGTGTTTTTTTTATCAAACATTAATTTAACATAAGAAAAAAAAATCTAAATATCTAAAAATACTATTAAAACATTGTATTCATGCATGCACAATTTCATGTCACATTTTTTTTTATTCATATGCACATGATTATTATTCAGACCATTTTCTTCCTTATTTATATATTATTGTGTTGTTACATCATTAGTTTTCTAAAAATTCATCAGAAAATGGCAATTTTCTACTAAGTTGATATTTTTCACTAAATGGCTTTATGAATATGGTCCTAGGTAATGTAAATATCTACATTTTTAGTTCCAGAGGAGTTTAAGGCGAGTGAAGTAAAATTCAAATAAGAGGTTACTCAAGGGTAATTTGTTCATGATAAATTTGTTTAAGTATACAAACAGCTGATACATCATGCATCACCACACTATGTTATGTACCTCGAGTCGCGCGGGGAGACTGAGGGCCTCATATCTCTGGCGTAGTTTACGAGGCAGGGCCATCATGAAGGTCTGCTGTTCTTCGTTGGGTAGGAGGCCTCGCTGGCTGCATTGGTCCTCCTGGGAAAGAAATGATCATACGGAGTCAGTACTGGTTGGATAAATAAAGGCCACATATTTCCCACACCCAAAGATTTCATATCATAAAATGGCCAGTTTAACAGGGAGTATTTATTTACCTAATTAAATTATTTTGAATCATTATCTTAAAATTAAAAAATATATGTACATGTGTATTTACAAAAGCAGATCTTTTATATATACGGTATGTAAATAAGGGCCATTTTGTCTCACTTGTGAACTGAATGCCTATAAACACACTTATATGGGATCTTTGAAGTTTAAACATGTACTTTCTTGTTATTTTAAACAACTTGGGACCCTATTTTTAAAAGGACATTGATCAAAACATCGTAAAATCATTCAAATTGTCATCATTTATTGAATAAAATTCACCTCGTTTAAATGGATCAAGCAAACTATTTATTTTTCGAAAAAACAATTTAGAAATACCATTTTGGAAAATGAAATCATACAATACATTTGTTGATTATCATAAGATGGCCCCTTAGAGAGGTGACATTTGTATGCTTCTAGGGTTAGAAATCTTTCACCAATCAAAATGAACAAACCTCCTCTTTCTTCATCATGTCAAACATTTCCCTCATGTTTGTGTCGGACTTGCCGTGAACAGATCTCCCATGTATGTAATGGCCCCACTGAGCGTAGGCCATCACAAACACGCTGATGTTGCTCATGGAACACAGATCCACAAACTGGCGCACTTTGTCCTCGAAAAATCGCTCATAGATGAATGTGAAGAAAATCCACTGAACTATGGCTGAAACAATTGGCATTAAACATTTATTGATTGGAATATGTACTTTAATCATTGAGCTGTTTTTTCATATAAAAAAATGTACCATTCTAACAACCAAAGAAAGCGGAAAAAGTGTAATGAGAGTATTCTTCATTTAATTAAAGAAAGATGTGTTATTATAAGAAACCTAACCACAAGATGTTTTTTAATTGTTTCATTATAAAAAAAACACAAGAAATCATGTTGTTTTTTTTTACCTTTATCTAGCTGGCTTCCCAGCATAAGGATTTCAATGCTTACCATACAACACTTTCAAAATGTATTTTTCTTTTTAGAATTATTGTTATCAACCCAGTTTGATAATGTATGCTTTTAGTATTATGTTCTCCAAGTTTTCTTTCTGCCAATCATGCTAGACTTAATGAAATTTCCCTTTAATAACCTTTTGTTCTGAATATCTAATTATAGCCCAGGCCAATAGTGGCCTAGCAGTAAAGGTGACCACCATTTATCAAAGAGGTTATGGATTCAATCCCTTCCAGGGAAACTTTCTCATAGCCTCTCAAAATGGACATCAGTGCTGGTTTCTACCACAAAATGAACTTGAATGGGAAATCGTCCTTTTTTTCGGTAAAAACACAAAATTTTAAGCCACAAATATAAATGATTTCACAGTAAGATACTTATTATACCAATAATGAGAAAGACTAGCACAGCGACAGCGTATCTGTACACATGGCTGTACTCAGACTGGTAGTCGGCGTCATCTTTCCTCACTGAGCCGTCGGGATCCCTCGTTGCTGTCTTCTCAAATCCAACAACCACCAGGAAGAACACTGTAGCCCACACCTGTGTCGGGGAACAGAAATAGGTTGAAAATATTATCATGTTTTTTATTAAATTGCACTATTTCAGAATAACACTCACACACAAAATAAATACACGTCATCAAATTGTTCACAAAATGAATAACTTTTTTGTTCATCAATTTCTTTAATTAAAGCAATCTTGAGCATATTTTTAATGAAAACTTCAGAAAACATAATAGGACTATTACCGGTAATCTCATGATGTATACATTCAATACTGTAATCCACATTTCTTGCAGGAATTTAAAAACTGACAGAAATAATGAATGAGTCTCATATACGCATACCTGAAATATCTTGTTAATTTTCCTGATGGCCTGTATCTCGTTCCACTCGTTTGCCACAAAGTATGTCCTCCAGATCGAGACTGGGATCTGAAAACATCAGACATAGTTTAACACCTCTATAACAGTGGTCAAAACCAGCACTGGTGCAATGCTATCCAGGCTTGGAGGTGGTGTGTAACCTCATCTATTTTCACACTCTGTCCTTGCGCATTAGGCGAGTGCTCTGATAAAATAGTCATTTTTTGTTTTTGGAGCATAGTGCCCTGACAGAATGTAACCCTGGTTAGAGCTACCCTGGTTCTTTTAACATGCACCAGTGTATAGCACTGTTATAGGGACCCCAATTTAACATCCCTCCAGGTAGAATTATTGAAATTTGATAAAAACTATCCAAAAAAGAGAGAAGAAAAAACATTAAAAAAAGAGTTTATATAGCTTGAATCTAGCTATACACGCTCTTGGTGACAGTGATATATTCTGCTTGAAAGGGGAGATCACTGCGTAGGAGATTGCACATAACCAACACCTTAATCTGTTAAACAAGGAAAACTCAGTATAATGTAGATTACCTAGATTCTGAACTGATGGGCTAGAGAAATAAAGATGAATGTTGACAGTAATGTAAATGAATTTGGATGTGTCACTTGTTTTAATTTTATCCCACATGTTCAAGTTCTTACATATACATATAGGGCTTCTTAAAGTTTCGAACTTTAACCGGTCCGGGCCAGGCAACAATGACAAACCATTTGGATTTTCGTAACAAAAGTGTGACGATTGTTTCGATAAGAAAAAGATGGCAATTCTGCCATCACTATGATGTAATGAAAACAGCGAAGTCAATTAACACAGACAGTAATTGCCCACAAGGATGTCCCCTAGCTACAATAGGATGTCCCCTGGTAGTTAAGGATGTGGTATGACAAACACTGTTTGTATATAACAATTTCTGTTTTTTACTTACTTAAGCCATTTTGGAACAAAGTAAAAAGAAAAACAATCGGTCTGATTTTTTAGCCATTAAACTGTAACTGAAATCGGTCCGGCAAAGTCAAAATCGGGCCAGACCGGCAAATTGCTGGTTTTTAGATGCTCTGCATACATAAATGTATGCATCAACAATATAAATTTATAATAATAATAATAATATCAATTTAAATTGTTCATAATGTTTGAATACGCATAACAAGCCTGCGCATACCTCTTTGGTTTTGGTGGAGTCAGCGCTGGTGTTGACAACTCCACGGGACCGTTCCCAGTCAATGAAGAATACATCGACCATGCACTGCATGAAGATCATGTGGGCAACCTCGAGGAACTTTAGGGCAAATGCCGCACCAAACAGCCCCGTCCAGTCCTTCAGCTGGGCAGCGGTTGGGTGGACCAGGTATACAACACTCTGACGCTGTAGGGGGAGGAGATGAACGTCATTGCAATTTAAATCTTTTAAATTTTACATCATTGTCCTCACACAATATTTTCAGAACTGTTTACATAAACACCGAAAAAGCCTTGATTATGCTAAGACATCAACCAATGTACAGTCACTTTCTAGGTAGAAATATTTTACAAAATATGCCTTATTGGATAAGTTTAAAATTGCTTCATGATGATATTATCGAGGTAGACCTTTACAAGTAATTTCAAGGAGTACAATATTGAATGTTTACTTTGAACAGCAAAAAAAACTGAAAAAATATTTTTTGTCATTCAAAGACTGATGCCAAAGTCTTTTGCACACATGCAAAATAAGAAACCTTTCCTCGACAGAAGGGATAAGTAAGTATTTTGTTAGATTCCTGCTGTTTTGTACATGGAAGTGAAAAATACCTTAAAGAAGATGAACCAGTAGAAAGCCATGCCGAAGGTTACAACAAAGAACACATTGGCCAGGGAGCCAGAGCCGTAGAAAAAGAAGTGGACAATTGTCTGGAAGTCGATACTGGGCCGACCAGCACGCTTGGACCAGCACCAAGTCTTGTACCCTGCATACAGCACTCCCAGCGTGCTCAACACACCGATAGAGATCCGGAAATTTCTCTTGTAGTCATTTGGATCATAATCATATTCCACTGTGAAACTTATCTGAAATCAGATGATATAGGTCAACATTGATCTGATCTGAAATTAGTTGTTATTAATAATGCATGCATGGGCTTAAAACTTTCATGGATACAATACAAAATAGATATTCAAATCAAATTAGACAACCTTAATTGATAATCAAATTGAAAATGTATGTTTAAGATAAATGTTTATTGATTTTAACACCTTCACTTTCCTTTCCTTTTATGAATAAATTCAATAAAATTCAATAAAAAATCTGTTATGAATGAACAGATGACAATCTACACATACATATATAAAAACATAAATTACAAGTTAATAAAGTTTGATGACATTTGATTACATAGCCAAGGCATAAAGTTTGATGACATTCTAATATTGATGATTATGATCCATAAATGTGGAAAAAAATCAAAGTTTAGAACAAAAGATTATCTGTAATCAGATGTTTAAGGCCACAAAGTTTGGTGATAAATGGTTGCATATTTAGCCAAATTTAGAGCGAGGACACCCTTAATACAGTTTTTTTGCCAAAATGGAGTGTCATAACTCTGGAATGACAGAGGGAACATGGTTGTTTAAAAAACCTGACCAAGTCATTTTGCCTATACACATTCTGACAAAATTTGTTGAGGATTGGACAAAGGCTTCAAAAGTTTGACCTATTTTAGGTAATTTCTAGCATTAAATAGCAACAATTCTTGAGTGACTTGAGTGACATACCTGGTTAACAAACTTGTTCAAGATATTATTCCCATACACATTCTGACCAAATTTGGTGATAATTTGGACAAAGGCTTCTAAAGTAAATGATCAGACTGGACTGCTCTAAGCTAAAATCTATCATTAATGTGCAATGACTTTCGAGTGACTAAAGTGATATGGCCGGTAATCAACCTTGTCTAAGATTTTACTCCCATTCATATTCTGATTTTTTTTGTAATGATTGTATGATGATTGGACAAAGGCTTCTATTAAGGCTTTTACTTATTAATTGGAAAATATACCGGATGCCGACTGCCTGCTCTCACATGAAACATATAAAAAAGGTTAAAGCTATGACCTTAAGTTAATTGTTTAAAGTTAATATGGCTTTGGAGTTAGTTCCACTTACATCCACAGTTTCTCCGGCCTCAGCGTCTGCAAGTGTCACCTTGCCATACTCAATGTCTAAGGCAGGTGGGTAGATAACCCCCTGGGTGGTTCCTGACTGCAGGTGCACATTTATTGCTATCGACTTGATGTATCGGACCATTTCAGCTTGACCTGAAATACAATCAACAACTCTCCATTTCTTTCTAAAGCTAGCGAGGAGAATGTCACCTTTTGACGACCTTGACGTCAGCCAATCAGAGGCCTAGTACATAATCATCAAAAGTGACATAGAAGTTCATTCTAAATTCATCTGGGATTCAATATCCGTTTCAGAAATTTCATAATACTTTTCAATATTGATTTACCGTAAATGTAGAATTAAATGTGCATGCTCTTACAGATGCGCATTTGGTCTTTTCAAAAATATGTGACATGCGCAATGCAACTGTAAACATTACTCTTTACAATTTTTTTTTTATTCCGATGAAAAACAATCCAACAGTGTCCATTTTGGACCACCTGCTAAGTCATGCATATACTGAAAAACCATAACCTATTGTATACAATGACAGATGCTATAAAATCATTCCACATTCATGCTGAAAGTTGTGTGTTGATATATGAAAGCCATGAGATTAGTGGACCATTTTATTGTTTTACATACCAGGACGTGTGTACAGCTATGATGAGTGAAAACCGAACGCTATTTCAGATTTTTTACTCCAATTTAACAGATTTAAAAAAAATGCTGAAAGGGGAAAGGAGGTTTTTTTTAGAGGTTCTTTGACAGACACTTTAATAAGACATATATGCAGTTTATAATCTAGTAGAGCTCAGTTGGTATTGTGGCAGGCTGTAGAACAAATGTTGGGGGATAAATTTTGGTGTTAAAATTTATTGTGGCGGAAAAATTCAGGCAGCTGACAGTCAACTTGGTATGCACTATGTTTCAATTTTTGGGAATAACTTGTAATAGTAACTAGGGGTTTCCCCTTTCAGAGGCTCGACTTAACGGTTGAGAGATCCAACGGCTGGGGTTACAACTGTGTTACTTCAAAATTTAAGTTTTTTGAGGAGTTGGGTTTTGCCCGGTTATTTTGGTAACTCCCAGCTACTCCTTTGGCAACTTTGTATTTTTGGTAGTGATATTTGGATTGGATATAGGGATTGGAGGATGGATTTGAAATGCGGATTTGGATATAGCACTGCGGATTGCACTGTGGAATGTGCGGGATTGTGAGGAGTATGGATTTGGGAATGGGCTTGTCCCTGTAGCGTTCATTGTTTCATTTCAATAAGGCGGGTTAAGTGCATATCGGGTTGACTGTCGGTTGTCTTAGCTTTGGTAGGGCCATTAAAGAGCAGAGCCTACCTTGGGGTTTATGTTGCGGCCTATATACTCCACATATTACATTTACTTATAACCTTTTTTGATATTATTTTGATCTGTGATGGAAGAGCTAGTCATAATAAACTCTTGATCTCTCATTTGTTTGATATTAAACATGTAATAAATATTTGAACTGTTTATGAATAGTTATTTTAGCTGTGTTAAACAACAAGTCTGGATATGGTATTGTTGTTTATTTTAGGTGAAACAGACGTGGCATAATACAATAAATGGAGTTAATCATTATGTCATACATTTAAATCTCACAATAACCACAATATTTTTGTTAATAATATTTTCCCCCAAAAATCAATTAAACAAAACTTTTGTCAGACAAATATCCCTCGGTTCTTGTGTAGTTTTTTAACAAGATGCATACCTTAGGTGCATACTATGTTCCTTTTTTTAAAGTAGAAATAACTCCAGCTGGAGAAAAACAATACATGTCTAAACATCAGTTGAACAGAACACTCATTCTTTAACAGCTGTGACATAAATACCTATTTTTAAATTTCAATATCATTCCCTGTAAAGATTCTAATGGGCCGCCACCAGATCGACCAGCAAGCAAGGAGGATTGTGCACTTATGCTCAATCACACTTCTTTGTTATTTTTATCAAATACTGCATATTAGATTAAAAAAATTAGTCATAAAATTACCTGCATGACATTGTATTAGTTTTTTTCAATCTAAAACATATTTAACTTATATCACCGGATGATTATTTACCTGCCATGCCATTACTTGGATGTATCTTCTCATATAAAATATTAACGTCAACCAATTGTATTATAAATGCTTTACATCTAATAATATATAAGCACAATGCACAACCAACACAATGATCAATCTAAGCTTGCAAGCCAACAATTTAAGGGGCTATTTAAGGAACATGTATACGACAAATTTGTTTATTGATACTTCTAAAAATAAGTTTCAAATCGTTCGCTGGTTCTGTTCTATTTACTTGTTTTCATTAAAGTACATGAACCATCATACCAGCCATTAAGATATTCAAGATGCAAATTAATAGACTATAGGATTCTGAGTGGATGCCATACACAGTTCACATTTTCATGCCAATAGCCTTACCAGTTGATCCTATGGGATTATACAAATATAAAAACATGTTAGAGTTTAACTCACTGACATGTCAATATAGATATTGAGATGTCAAACAGCATTATCTAAAATCAAACGTAAAATAGTCATAACACCTGACAAAGCATTTACAAGTTATCTTTTGACTATAATGCACAGGACTCAATGTTTTTAACCCCAGGTTACCATTAGTTGTACCCCATGTTTTTACTCCCAGGCTACTTCTAGTTGACCCCATGTATTCACCCCCCAGGCTACTTCCAGTTGACCCAATGTTTTCACCCCCAGGCCACTTCCAGTTGGACCCCCCCCACACACACACACCTAGGTTACTTCCAAGTGGACCCCACATATTAAATCCCTGATTACCATAAGTTGTTCCCATGTATTTTACCCCCTAAGGTTACCTCCAGCTGCAGGTATGTTGCCAACATTGTCAACCATGAAGAACCTCCTGACCAGCATCTTGTTTGCATCCACTCCTGCAAGGGAAATGACTCAGTGTTAAGTTTCCCACTTCTTCCTTAAACACAGCTAGACAATTTCGAAGATAACAAGCCATTAAACAGCATGAATAGAAAATAGTTTTAAAGCATTAGAACTACTCCCCTATTTGTATCATGAATGTATATCATCTCTTCCTGCTCTCCACAAATACAATTTTAAACCAGACATTGTGAATTGCGTACCCCTGTTGGTCTCATCGCCACCTTCGTCCAAACTTTTGTAGTTGAGGATGTTAACAGGTATTGGGAACAACTTGGCCTCTCCGTCCTCGTTCACTTCCAGGTCTGTACACCACGGTTAAGGTTCAATGTATGTAACCGGGTACAATTTAACACATAAGCTGTCAAGTGAAATCTTGTGAAGGAACAATTCAAGCCTTAAATATGGAGTGGTAAATTTCTAGATTCTAGATTTTATCATTTTTGTGAAAATACAGAAAAGCTTTTTTTTTACTTTGATATTTTTTAAAAAGTTAATTTATTACTTAACCGAATTAACTTACCTGATAATACAAAATATTGCATTTTTTGCTATGTAAAATACTTTTATTGTGTTCTAAAAGCTGTAGCAAGAATACCATCAAATTATTAAGCAGGATAACCTGAATTACAATACACATACAATAACAAGGATACAGAGATCCATGAATTCAAGTGGGTATTTCGTCTGATCCCAGAAATCTATAGCGTTGATTGTGCACTGAAATAAACAAGGGTATATGGGTAATTTATCAATAACGCAACCATTCAGCTTTGGTACCTACATCATTGCAGAAAAATATCAAAATTATTTACTTCCCAAATAGGCAAACTCAAACTTAAATTTATTTTACTATTATCATACTGAATTATTTTCACATCTTTTTAACAGCACAATAATCTAAGTAAGAATCAGGTTTGGTCAGAAAGTCAGACTCTCTGGTCTCTAGATGATACTGTGTCCGGCATTCATGTATCTTCAATGTTCCCCAAAACTGACCGTCTGACTATATGATGTCCCGAAGGTGAAGGCAGCATTCAGTTTCTTGCTTGTATCAGCACAGAGTTGCAGTCTGCCATTTAAAACATTGCTGAGTCCAATAAAATTCCCATCCAACGAGTACCTGAAAAATACATGTAATACATGGATAGACAGTAAACAAGAGTGGGGATAAAAATTTAATTTAAGAAAATTGAATCATTTTATTTCTTTCCTTTTCATAGCAGAAGCTGGTTTTACAATGGGAAATGAGAATTTCACATGTCATTGTGAAATAACAGTTACGGTATCTATTCACAATAAAATTTGAAAAACAAGCAAGGAAAGTGAACCATTTTAACATGTTAAGTATTGGTAATGCCATAAAACAACACCTTCATATTGTTTTTGTTATTGGGATTGTTTGTGTAGTTCAAAGAATTGTTAACAAGAGAGCAGCGAGCATTTAGACAAAACTGCAGTTATCAAAGCCGGAGTTATGGGCATTCATTTGAATATCTTGGAACAGTTTAAGAGAGCTCACACAAAAGTTTTCCAAGATAACAACAGCTCTGATGCAAAAAAATGACCCCAAGGCTTTGACAATATCTTAACATTTTTTCTTCAAAGTACTAAAGCTTTTTAAATATTTTTTTTAAGTATAAACACTCTTTAAATGAGGCATTACTAAGGCTTATTCAACACAAAAACTAGCCACATACCTGGCGACCCTGTACTCCAGATATGACAGCGGGTCGAATGTGTATACGGTTGGTAGATCAGTTGTCTGCAAGACATCCTCTCCATCCAGTTTGTCGATACTGTTGGACACGTAGTACAGCCAAGGTACATGCTCAGGCCTGAAAAAGAACCATAGGTAATGTCAAGTAAGGTCTCCAAGGTTAGCAAACCTAGCACATTTTCATTTTCCAATCAATGTCAAATACAACTTTGAAATGTTTCCATTCTCTTCCACTGTAAGACAGGCATTTTGCTCCACTCAATGTTTAACAGTATTAATATCATGTTAGAATCTGCTGAAATTGACTGGTCAAATAGGGCTCATTTTTTCTTCCTTAAACATAAGGATACCTATCTTGCAACAGTACAGTATGGAAATACTCTAGATCTGGCATAATTTCTAATGCACTGTAACCCAAACAGCTGCAAACCTTACAATATGTTCTCTGCTCTTCTCAGATACTTTCCCCAGATTCAGCCATATTTCAGTCACTATGAAATGCTATGAAGCCTTTAAACTCACAGTAACCTGCCTTGGGCAAATGGAAAATGTATTAAATTTCGAAAGGCTCAAAGAAAAATCAGTCCAGTACGAGTGGTATGCTGTATATGAATAATGATTTTGCAGCCATGTCAACACTACTAACAAACACTCCTGATATTGGCACAAGAAAAAAATGTTTAAAGATGTTAGCTAGCTTTCATTGCAATGCGGCAGTGTCCACCTGCTGAGTGAAGTCTGTCACACGAAAAATAGATTGACAAAAAGAAAAAGAAAATATTTTGCAATTTAGAAGACGCTTTCTTACGCAAAGTTCCTTTCATTGTAAGCGATTGTAAGATGCATCTCACATGCAGTGTCAAGCGTCTTGTCGAGGTTACCAGTCAGGTACTGGTAGAGCGTGAGCACACACAGGTTTCCTAGCAACTGGCATGCAGTGTCATTCCTGTAGATATTACACATCGCGTATGAGGCCCGTAGGTTTACCTCAAAATACTGTGAGGCTGCAGGCACCTGTGGATTGACATTCATAGAGCATGTAACATTGTTGCTATGTGTTCAGATGAAATGCCCTACTGTTCAATTTTACCCTATACATAAAATTATGTTATGTAACTAGCGTTGCAACAAAACCTTTCATTTGAAGTTTGGTGGAATAGTGAACAAGAAATAATATTTTTTAAACATCTCCTATTATAGACACATTTTGTTCCTCACTACTTGTGCTGAAACCTTTTTCAAATTATTATTCAAATCTAAATAAAATTTAAATGGATATATATAATACATAATTTCATTTCGGAAAAAAATCCATGCTTACAGTGTCTGGGATGACGAATGATGGATCAGGAACTGTGTCAAAGGTACCAGCCACAAAACAGAAGCCATCCTTGAAGCATAACAAACATCCACTCATCTAAGTACATGGTATCATTCTTGAACATTTTCTGATAACAAACAGTAACCAGTTCTATATCAGTACATTGTAAACTTTGTAAACATCTACATCGGTATTACACGGTTGACATTAACCTAATATGAATTATTGCCAACATGCTTAAGACTACAATGTACATTATTATTTGGCAGACAACTTTTTTCCATTTCTGGCTGAATTTGCTCTACTAGAAAGAGAAATAGATGGAAGAAAAGGGAAGTTCTTTCACTGAGTTTTCACACATTTTTTGGCCTGCTTCCTATCTATTCCAGTGTCCTTATTAAACACAGAATAATTTGCCATTCTATTTTTAGTTAAAGGTAAAACATATTGATTCTACAATGAGACATAATCAATTTATTGTACTTAAGTGACTACTCACGGCCTTTATGCCGCCTCCTTGACACTGACAGTTCTTTGTGCCGATTGCTGGATGGGTCATGTTCAACATTACGTTCGTACACAACTCACACCTAGGAGAAATAATTGTAGTATTAATTATCAAGGGTTTTACCTAACAATTTTCAGTCTTTGACAATTACGCTTGACAAATTTTAGGGTTATCTGATATTAAAGGGTACCAATACATGGTATACACTGGACGAGAGCTTGTATTGAGGGTGTCGGAAATGCATAGTTAGATAGAAATGGGAGTCCTTGCAAGCACACAAATTTTATATGCATAAAAAAACAAAAGTATTCGTTTTATTGGGGTTATACCTTTCAATCAATAACAGATAAATCCCCAAGATCAAGCTTGAAAGGTAAATCAATTATTCCTATCTTATTGGATGTTCAAAGCTAACTTCAGATTAATCAAAATCATCACGTAAACTCAGAAAAGCACAAAGTGCACCAGGTGTAAGCATGTTACCTGTTGTTGAGTTTGTTTGGTGTAGTGCCATTGACACATTCCTGACACTGGCGGGTCTGCAGCAGCACCCCTTCAATGTTTCTCTCTGGACTGATTGCCCCCTCTTTAGAACAAAAAATAAGCCTTCATGTGTAAGGAAATCTGCTATAGAAATAGAGGACATTTATTGAATTTATTTGTAAGATAAACATGTATTTCACAGAGTGGTCACAAAATGCAATATGGCCAGTAGTCTGTGGAAAGTTGCCCTTGTGGTAAAAAGCTGGACTAGCATGTGAGAGAACCTGAGTTAAAATCTGAGTTTGGCTCTCACACATTTCTGAAATACCTTCTGTTATTTTCAAACACACCTGAACAGTAAAAGCTGCCTTTCAACTTGGAAACTGCCTGAGGAGTAGCCGAAAAGTAACTGAGCATATGTCTGAAGTACGACAAGGAATGACGCCTATAAAAAAATGCTTATGAAAAAAAATACCCTGAGATAGCTGAACCAGGGAAGGAACTATAAGACAATAAACTTCTGGGGAAGAGCTTCTACTCATCATCAAGAGGAAACTGGACCAATGCTTCATATATGCTAAGGAAAACAAGTAACAAGTTGGCAAACTGGTAGTTCTCCAACAGTCAAGTAACCTTCCTTAGTACTAACAGAGCTTTGAGGACCAGCTTATGGGGGGGGGGGGCACACAGTAGAGGATTAAGAGGTTAAAAAAAGAAAAAAGACAATTCTTTTGCCATGAGCTGAAAATCATTAAAATGTCATGTTCTGTTTTCATAAGTGAAATAAATTTTGATTTTACACAATTTCAACAAATTCTCTGCTTCTTTTATACTAAAATTCAATTTGCTGAAAATGCATAACAAAAAAACAAAACATTTATGACCAAAAACCATAAGGGAATGAAAATAAAATGGTTTAGAAGTAACAAAAGGTAAAATTTATTCCACATCATAGTCATGAACAAGGTAACCTTTGACAAGCTTTTATAAAAGGAAACAGAATATTATTATCAATATATAGTTGTAAAATCTGGGACAAACATGTGATGAAGAACAATTTACCATTTCTGGTCCAAAAGTAAAACATTGATGAAGCTTGGAGGGAACAATAAAACACTAAATCCTTATACCCTAACCAAAAGGCGATTGGCACTGACAATAAAGGAAGTTCAACATTGAATTTCAAAGAGGAACCTAAATTCAGCACAGAATCAAAACATTTCATAATATAGCTGTTGACAAATTTTGCACATTAATGACTTCATGAAGTAAGTATATATATCCTTACCTGTACAAGCAGGGGTGCAGACCTTGGTGACGGCATCCGGGGCCGAGCCAGTGGGACACTGCACACACTCATACCCACTGGACGATACAACCTGCCACACAAATGCATCATTAATCACTCATTTAAAGCCAATTCTTTACATATGTTTTTGTCCTTTTTTGGAAGCACCCATCTGCCCTCATGGATATGACCTGAATGTGCACCCTCCTGCTTCTTAAGATAATCATATAATTATACTTCTTTTGTTCTGATTAAAACTTAAAATGTGATTATGACTCCAAACAAACTTGACATATTCAGTAGTTGAAACCTAATATTACTTAAAAAAAAGCACAATTTCTAACATTCATAATGCTTTAATTATTCACTGCCCAATACAATGTGCCTTTTTGTCCCAAAGCACCTTTTTCTGTAGCATGATGTCTTTTTTAAAACCTGACTACCCAAACTCATGAACTTTGCTAAATCAAACAAAATTTAAAATTTGTTTCAAATGAATCCTATATTAACATGCTATTCATGTACTCATAAAGGCAAGCAGTGGAAAACATGTCAAACATTAATACAGATTAAGAAAAATAATAAATTTATAAACTTTGTGCCTATTTATTTAATGGCATGTCTGTCTTTTTTTCTTTTCTTTTTTTTCTTTTTCAAATTTTATTCAACACAAAACAACAATGTTATAATACATGAAATGCACTTAATCTTTAAATGATGCCGAAATATTCGGCAAAACTATTCAAACATCTGTTTGTGACTCTATGCTTTTTATAGTATGAAAATAGAAAATCAAATTCATTTTTAAAGATATGCATAATATCGACATGTTCTCGTCTACTATTGCTGATGAAATATGCTTTATAATACTATAACCTAGAGTGGCAAATATTAGGTTTAAATAAAAATATTCAGGATTAGTAATATTATATCCAAGTACAATATATTCAATCTTTCTTATATTCTTGTTTACCCCGTATTTTGAAAATGCATTTGAAAAGATCTGCCAAACAGAGTTGACTGCTAAACAATCTATGAAAACATGTTCATATGTCTCACACCTGTTGCAAATGTTGCAGTTTGGTGAGTTACTCATACGCCACTTATGCTTTATAACGTTGCACGGAAAAATGTTGTTTAAAACTTTATATTTGAATTGTATTATTCTGTTGTCTGGTATGGCATAAAAAGTTTTATAAAATGAATTCCAAGCTATTTGTTTATCAAAATAATGTTTCCAAAAGCGATGGACATGAGGTTTGATAACCTTGTCCTTAATCAAATACGAATATATATCCTTGTTTGTCAGCTGTATAAGTGATTTATTATTAATAGTAATATTTTTATTTATTGACACTCTTGATTTTTTTTATATTTCGCTAGAGGTTATTCGTAACCAATATTTGGGGAAAACATGTTTTAAAATATTTATTTCTGATATCCAATTTTGTCTGTCTTTGTCACTCAACATAATAATTAATACATGTATATACTTGGCTAGTTGTGTAATAAAATTGATTTCAGTACGACACAATTAAAATCTAGTTTCCTTATTTAAAGTTACACTTTTATTCAAAATCAATACATACACATGTATAACAAACATTAATATTGACTGATAAACCTTTTACTACTTACTAAATAATGCATTTATGGAAACTATTAATTACTGATAACAAGATTGTAACTGTGTATTTAATAGCAGAAAGTGCAAAAATATTAAATGATTGGTGAATGCTTAAAGATTTACTGTACTGTGGTCTACTATAGTCTCATAAGGTAGAAATATCGTGTTTTATTCTCATTTCTTTCAAATTGAACTCGATATCCTTCATAAGAATCTTTGTTTTCGAAAAAATTTCATCCTTTTTGGAATATTAAAACAATATTATTAAATGTGGTATATCTTATGTGGGAGTAAGAGTGCATCTTTAACTGCATGTATTTGTAACTTGTTTCAGGATATACCTCGTTAGCAGCACAGGGCGCACACTGCACTTCTGTACCTCCGAAGTTCTTTATGTATCTGTAACCTGGCTGGCACACACATGACAGACCTTGAAGTAAAAGAGAAAGTTAAAAACCGTATATTTAACAACAAGGTTTAGTTAACTACTTGACTGTTATCCTTTTGCTATTAAAAACAGGACATAGGCATTTACCACATACCTTTCCTGTCTTCAACAACATGTGTATGATAATGATACATTTATTTAGTCAAACCCACTCACAAATCATAAATTTAACCTCAAGATCGACAGTGGATCAAAACACACATGAACTGAAGTTCAAATTTGATTAACTAAAGTGGTTGTAATTAGCCTATACAAATCAGAAAGATAAAAAGAATCCAGGGGTCACTAACTTGAAGCCACCTTAGACGCTAACACCACTGTAATGCTTCCTGATTTAAACCTGATCAAGTTACTTGAGAAGTATTTCAACATATACCTACAATATTCCAACAAGACATAGTCATAATCAAAGGACAAAACTCTAATGGCAGGCGATCCAATTTGCCTGGCTGAGATAACTAGCGGACAAGGGTTATTGTTCAAACTTTTGACAATTCATGAGCCATATAATATCATTAATGTCAAACTCAAAAGAAAAATTTATACATATAATATATAAAAAAAATATAATTAGGACAATAGGTTACACAGTAATGCCAATATTTACTAACAAATCAATTTTAAACAAAATAGGAATATAATCTCAATTCAAAAATAAGTCACAGTTTTAGGTTAAACATGTCTAAACTCACCATTTACACTTTGAGTTTGGAAGGTGGAATCTTGTGAACATTGTATGCAATTTAATTTAGAAATATCGTAAAATTCTCTGACAGGACCTTCTTGGATGCAATCGGAAACAGTTTTTAATGTTATTGCTGAGCTGAAGGAGAAATATGAGAGCTGTGTCTTAACGTAATTTATTAAAATTACCGACAATACTACGCGGAAAATTGACGCGGACGCCATATTTGTTGATTTTAGTTACCACTCGATCTCCTCGGCTTTTTTCGTTGCTTTGTATGTGCGCTCTTTAATCATACGATTTTAATCGATTACACTCAGTGCCCAACCCAATCTCTCACACAGTAAGCTCCCCTTATATAATGAATAATAGGAGATCTCTGCACCCAAAACAATTCCTCAATATTTTAACGAACAGAGAGGTACATGGAGGTTTTTGATAGTATGTCAAGAAAACAATTTACAATTTATTGGGTTTCCGAAATATTGTCAATGAAATAATATGTCATGGACAATTTCCAAATAGTCTAAAGCTAGCCCAAGTTGGGGCAATACTATTTCCCGGTCCCGGTCTCATCCGGTCCCGGTCTCATCCGGTCACTGTTTTCAAAATTTAATAGTAGTTATCGTGCGTGATCGAGAAGGTGTGAATGACTGCGGGGGTTAATAGGATTACAAAAGATTACTGTTGATTAAAGTGCTAAAAAACAAACACTATATATAAGATTATAATTATTTTCATATTTTATATTAATAAAACAAATAATAAATCTAGGCAAATATAAAAATATAAACATGTACTTGATATTACTGTCAGGAATATCAAAAAAATGTGGTGTTTATTTCAATATTAGATTCAGTTATTTATATACTATTGGTGATATTACTACAAATAGGAATTCTGGCATTTCACATGAACAGAATGTTTTTATTTTGAAAGTCTCAGGGATATCAGAAAACGCTGCCGATCGCGAATTTTCATTTTCTTTTGGAAACGGATATTTTTTTTTATTTTCTAGACAGCTGACTAGATGTTCCTCGTTTGACTTACAAAGGAATTGACTTTTGTATTTGCATGGCCATTCTTAAACACAATTCTACAGCATTCGCAATTGCAAAGACACCACAGTCATGTCCATTTGGTTGTTGAACTCGCGGAACTTGAATCATTAGCTGAGATTTGTTACTTTTATTGATTTGTGTTAGTTGTATTTGAATATTGTTCTTGAGTAATTTTATGGTTTTACATATAATCTGTAATAACTGCTATCAGTGTCTCTGGTCGTCTGATTGCTAGTTGTCCAGTGATTTGGGCCATCAAAGAGAATTTGAACTAATAAATTAGGGTTGGCTGTTGTCCGGGGAATTTTTATCTGTACTCCACGATTTTAATTGTTCAACATAAAATGGCGTTGTAGTTGTATGCTTTGCTGAAATTGTTTTTTTTAATATGGCAGACATAGCGTTCATGTGTCAGTGGCCTGGACAATAACTAGAACAAACGTCTGAAAAAATGTTGAATGGTTGAAATAAATAACCAAAAATATAAGAAAATATATTCACAATTTAATAACGCGATTCTGTATTAATGACATCATTTTAAAGTTATTTTCAGGTCATCTATGTTTCTTGTTAAGATATAACCGACTTTAAATAAAGATTCGTGTATCTTGTAAGTAATATTTTATTTGTAAAATAGCCTCCCTAATAGTCCAGTAGTTATTAATTATTATTGCACTTATCATATTTTGTCAAGGAACTCTTCATAACAGGTTTATGACAATACACAATATGTCATTCCATGAAATGCATTATACAACGCGTGTCAGTGATTAGCGCCTATCCCTCGTTAATGACATGATAAACGGATTAGCCAGTTTTATTGTACACTAAACGCTTCTGTTCGGTTCATACATTTAGTTATGTTTATACCTTTATTTTCTCAAAATTATGGTCAGCATAACAAATATTGCTGTATGTTAAAGAATAATTGTAATGCGAAGGATGTAATAAAGTTTAGAATTAATACAATAACATATAACCAAATTTAAAAACAAATAATATATAAGGCATCAGATTTCTTCAACAGTCAAAGAATCATTGAAAAGTTGAAGTTGACAAATAAAATATATTCTGCTAAAGTTGTGTTATAATCACGAAGATATTCGAATTTATTCATTGTTAGCGAATAGCACTAACAATATCAATGAAAAATGGAGACGTAATGTGTTCCTTACTTTACTCACTGAACTCATTTCTTTTATTATATATATTATTTGTTTTTAAATTTGGTTATATGTTATTATCGTATTATTTCTAAACTTAAAGTTAAAGTTGATATAGAATAATTTTAAAGGTGCAATTTTAAGTTACTTCATTCTCTAGCCGTCCTCAATATTTAATTTTAAAAAAAACAGAAGCATTTCTATTGTCAAAGCATTTCTCTCTACACCTTTAACACTTGAATTGCATACATAGTTAACACATATTGCATAAATTAAGACTTTAATGTTTATATTTTTTATCCCATTTTGCTACCTATAAAAGCAAATAAGATTGTAAAAATAGTTTAACAAACATCGGCACTAAAATGTGTTGCCTGGGGCCATAACATTCGGAACTCCTCGGCCATTTTTTCAAAAACAACCTCGGATGTATATGGACGGTTTACATACTTAAAAAGTGGTACGTTTAAGTCCGCTGCAAATAGATCGCCTAGTAATCTTATTTAGTAGTTAAAATTTATGACTTAACTCTTGGGAATCGTAATTATGTTTGCAATAATACACTTCACTGGCAATCAATTTAAACTGAGAGCAATGAATACAACTCTTAAACACTACATTTAATTAATGCTTTTATTAAAAAAAATACGGACTACTTCAATAGATGTACCGGCATACATCCGAGGTTGTTTTTGAAAAAAATGTCCGAGGAGCTCCGAATGGGGCCATAAGTTATGAACCGGGAATTATGAGACCGGATGAGACCGGATTTTACGAGGAGAGACCGGGAAATATTATCGCCCCCAAGTCACCCATATTTTAAAGGAAGATATGACCCCATAAAAGAAAAGAACTAGAGACTAGTCATTATTTTACCATCGATGCCTGAATTATATGAACGGGCCATAAGTGAGCAACTGATCAGTCATTATGATAACAGTTTTCATCCTTTCCTGGCAGCTTAATTTCAGAAAAACATATTGGTGTCAAACCAAATTGTTAAGGCTGGTGGAAGAGTCGGGGAAGTTATATAATGAGATCAAATACGTTAATGTAGGTGCAGTTCTAATGGACCACTAAAATGTTTACTTCCAATCCTATGCAGGCTTACACTGACAAATTTCAAGCAATTTCAGTTGGCTCAAAGTCTACTAAAGAAATGAAACAAATCAGTATACTGAAGCACACTGTTGTTTGTGAAGAGCAAGTAAAACATTTAGGCGCTGAAGTAGAAAGTTCTTTTTTTATGCCCATAAAGTGTGCTGAAAAGCAGCCAAGCAACTGAATATCCTTCAAAGAATAAGCACTTTTTGACAAAACAATACTAAGCTTATTATCTTTAAACAAATATCTGATCCAATTTCAACTACTGTCTTGTTGTTTGGCATTTGTTAGTTAAGATCACACAGAAAAAATGTAAATGCCCAGTGTGCAAATGATATTTTATAACTTAACAAATAAGAAGAAATTGAGAATTATAGAGTTTTACTGAATATATTTTGCTCTAGTCCCCACGGAAAAGGAGTTGTGTTTTCAGTGTGATGGACAACAATATATGGTATTCAAATACAAGAAAAAATGTTTCAAAGTTATATATCATTAAAATCTGTCAACACAATCAACTACGTTCGTGTGTTTTTCGGCAAACCTTGTTAAGGTGTAACGATTTGGCATTTTCAATTAATATTCGTACACAGTAATAGGTGCTGATAATGTCAAATAATAAAAGGACACTAACTCAAATGTATAGGTATTTTTCATACTGTTACCTTAAAATGGCATTGACATTAAAGTGGTCAATGTCTCATGTTCATTTGAAGTACATATACCGCGAAACAATTACCACATAATTCGCCATTATCTTTTTGATAAAACAGCCATATTCATATAAAAAGTTTTTTTTTAAATAAAATGGAAATTTATGGAGGCCGTCTTGAACGCTACTTTGGATTTCGCTTTTCGAGCCACGTGTTGGTAATTTATGCCGCGAGTTGCCTACACTAAAGACTTTGCGGACCATTTCAGCATATATAGCATTGCTTGTTCTTCGTTGCCACTCTTCACACCAAATCTACTGATTGTCACATCACATCACATTAATGTCTTTTATGGGTTTAACTTAAAGGTGGTGAAAAACTTAAAATACAAAATGTTGCGTTTTAAATAATATTACAATTAGTCGTTGTATTGCCAAAATCATCAGAGCAATCAGGAGGAACGTTACTGGCTGATGTATTTGTTATATATCAATTTAATTGTTGGTTCAAAAAGAAACAGTCGATGCGCATTTGTGTACAGTTTATTTACATATATATGGTATACAGTGAACTAGCAGCTCCATGAATATCTAGGCAAATTTCCCGCCGTATGTTCGGGCAGTCTATATATTCATAGCTTATCACATGATATCATGTTATTACGGCTATGCTTAATCAAGGTAAACGAAGTATTCTATCAGAACGTCATATGCTTCTTTCCTCTCTGGCAATTGATGACATGTGTAATCTTCTGCTGTAGGCGAATGCGGCGTTCATAGTATAACATTCCGTTTTTGACGGAACTACGTTCATAGTGCGTTGATGTACTTGTTTGGTAATATTCAAATTAGCAAAGCCCGGGCTTCGAGTGGATGGAGAATATATGTATATAAAAGACCAATCAACTCCTTTAGGATTGAGCATACGTTCCCTGAAGGGATCTATTGGTCTTGTTGGCCTCGCACGTTAAATAGATTTGTGATTGTGTTAGTGATTGTAGAATCGTGTTTTGTAGATACTTATGTAAGAAAATGGATTAATTGGCTTTTGTGGTCATTTATTTGCAAAACAATGGAATGGAATGGACAATTGACTGGACAATAGCCAGTATTTTAGTGAGCGATGGTCACGGAGTAGTGGACAGCTGTTTTGTGCAAATGTTCAATATGTATACTAAGCCGGTATCTTGTTGATAATACCAAATACACGATCACACAAACACTGACTTTTGATCTGTATTTACATTCAAAACTAAGAAACGAGTACGTTCATATATTTTAAAATGGGAATCTCAGTACAACAGTGGCGTGCCAAAATAGGAACTTTTAGCCAGCCAGCAAAGTCTAAAATGACTTTCCAGACATTAAAGCCCCTTGGTCTGTCATTAGGCATAAGGTTGGTGCTCTTTTATCTGCTGTTGGCACAATGTGTAGAACCACATCCCGGACCCCCAAAAGCAGGTCGCAGCGGCAACCCAGCACGAGATCGTAATGAGGCTATCGGCCCGGAAGTGGAAATATCTTCGTCGCAGACCCGGTCGTCACGCGCATCCTTGAGGTCTAGTAGCCAAATGACCTTAAAAGACATGCTCCTACCTGTCGACTTCCGGGATCCAGCGGGGATCTCGGATACTGACAACCCGGAGGCGGATATCAGCGGCAACCGTGGTGACCTCGGGGACTTGAACGTAGGCCTGCTTCTACTAGAGATACGTCAGGATGTAAAACAAATCAACACCAAATTTGATACATTGGAACAAAAAGTTAGCGAGTTAAAAGCGGAAAACAGGGAATTAAAGAAACAAAATGATAGTCTAGTGCTTTCTGTTAATAATCTCTCTGAGCGTTTAAACCAAGTTGAACTCAGTTCTTCAACATATCAAAACAAACAGGAACAACTTGAAACTCAAGCAAAACGGAATAATCTGAAGGTTTTCAATATACCAGAAGATCAAAACGAAACTAGATCTATTATATTAGATAAATTAAGGTCAATTTTAACCGAGCAATTAAACTTAAATGCGGAATCAATCCTATTTGATGACGTGTTTCGGATACCGTCAAGAACCGGAAGCCGCCCAATAATTGTGCGTTTCGCACTTCTTCAAGACCGTGATCGGGTACTGTCGGCCTTCCGGGAGAAGCGACGCGAGGGCGAACTCGATTTCAGGATCGGCGAAGATTTACCACCTAGAATTGCGCGGGCGAGGTCGGGGTTGTATCCTTTCTTCAAACAATGCATTGCAGAGAGGAAACACGCTCACTTTAAAAATGATAAACTTGTAGTGGAAAATACAGTGTATGAATTCGACGAAACTCAGAAAAAGCCCGCCCCTGTTAAGAAATAGGGGTGTGGCCAAGGCCCAAAATACATATCATTTGATCGACATTTGAAACTATGTTCTCTTAATATAAGAGGTCTATGTAAGTTTGTAAATGATTTAGATTTTGTGAATTATGTTAAACAATTTGACATTATTGCTTTGTATGAGACTTGGCAATCAAAGCGTAATGAGTTTAATGATATTTTGAGTGGTTATTCAGTCTTTGAGAGTATTAGAACCCAGCGAAAAGGTAGTATCCGTAATTCAGGCGGTGTACTAGTGATACTTAATGAAACTTTTTGTCAAACTGAAATGATCACGAGAATATATGAAGAGTTTAAGGACTGTATCGTTTTGTATGTGAAAAAGGATTTACTTTGCTTGCAAAAAAACCTTATAATAATATTTACATATGTATCATGTTCAGTCATTTATGAAAATGATGAAAATGACGGGATTTCCTTACTAAATGATAAACTTACACTTATTAAATCAGACTTTCCGGATACATTATTATTAGCCGGAGACTTAAATGCACGTGTAAAAGATATAATTGACTTCATTCCACAAGACAATGTTGACTATATTTATAATACAAAAACAGACTATCCTGGAGATGAGTTTTGTTTACCGCGTAGCACAAAAGACTTAGTGTTAAACAAATTTGGGTTATCACTTATTGAATTATGCTGTACCCATGACGTGCATTTATTAAATGGTCGTCTCTTTGATGACAAGGAGGGAAATTTCACTTGTATGGCTAATAACGGAAAAATTGTGGTCGATTATATTGTTGCTTCAACTGAATTATTTGAGCATTTTTGTGACTTTGGTGTCGATGTAGCAGATTTTTCCGATCATTTCCCGCTCTATTGTACATTGAAAACCAACACGTTTAGACTACAGTGTTATGACGAAGGCGACCAGATTCGTAAGTACGTTAAGTACAAATGGCGCGACGAGTGTAAAGATAACTTTATGAGTAAATTTTCAACATTATACGAATCGTTCGTAAATATTGTAGTAACAACAAATCCAGTTGATAAGCTTAGTGCATTTATAGCTGTATTCAAAAACGCTGGTGAAGACATGTGTGTTAGGCAAAATGGGTCTTCGCGTATGACTGTTGAAAACGAGCAGCCGGACTGGTGGTGCAAAGCTTGTGATACGGCTAAACAGACAAAATACAAACTTTTACGTCGTTATCGAATATCGAACTATAGTGAAGATTTACAAAAGTATATTGACGCTAGAAATGCATTTAAAAATATATGCAGATCAAAAAAGGAGGCAGCGGAGAGATCTAACAGAGAAACACTGATTGACTCTCGAAACAACCCGAAAGAGTTCTGGTGGCAAGTTAAGAAATCGAATAAAATAAATGTTGTAAAAGATAACACTATATCACCTGAAACATGGGTAGAATATTTTTCAGACTTTTATAGTGAAACAAATATTGTTTACACACAAGATGAACAAAACGCGTTTGAGGAGCTTGCACGTGATATAAATGCAAATGAACTAGAAAGGGAGATAAATAACGATGAAATACTATTAGGTATAACTACGTTAAAAAAAGATTGTAGCCCTGGAAATGACGGATTATGCATAGAAATGTTTAAGAATACCAGTGGAATTATTTTACCGTATTTACGGGAATTATTTAACAATATATATAATAGCGGTGTATTCCCTGTTGAATGGAGCGAGAGTATCATTGTACCGTTGCACAAAAAGGGGTCTAAGGACGAGCCAAATAATTACAGGGCGATTTCGCTTATTTCAAGCATAAGTAAAATATTTACCAATATTTTGAATAAGAGACTGTCACGGTGGTGTGAAGATAACGGGGTTGTGAGCGAATCTCAGGCTGGGTTTCGAAAAAAATACTCGACAATAGACAATATTTTTTAATTTACATGCTGTTATTCAAAAATACTTGTGTCGAAAGAAGGGGAGAATGTACGTTTTTTATATCGACTTTTTCAAGGCCTTTGACTCCTGTATACACGAGAACTTATGGAGAAGCTTATCAAGAAAAGGCATACAAGAGAACAGTAAATTCCTGATAATATTTCAGTGTATGTACAGGAACTTGAAATCATGTGTAAAGGTTAAAAACGGACTGACGCGGTACTTTAAATGTTCAAAAGGCACAAAACAGGGCTGTGTAAGTTCTCCGATGATTTTTTCATTGTTAATTAATGATCTAGTCGAGTTCCTAAAGCTGAAATGCGAGTCTGGAATTTACATAAATGACAACATTGATGATATGTATGCTTTCATGTTTGCTGATGACGTAGCAGGTGTTGCAGACACAAAACAAAATTTACAAAGACAAATAAATTACATTGAAGAGTTTTGTAACATAACTGGGATGAAAATCAACATTGACAAATCCAAGGTTATGGTATTCAGGCGAGGTGGACAACTTAGAGCATATGAAAAATGGTACTATAACGGAAACCAAGTTGACGTAGTTTCATATTATATGTATCTCGGGGCGTTTTTTACGCCTACATTATCATGGACTAAAACTCAAGATACACTTAGACTGCAGGCTACGAAGGCAGTGTCAAATATATATGCGTTTCAGAAACGTTTTGGATACTTTCAGTTGAAGGATGCATTCAAACTGTTTGATTCGATAGTTGCACCTATATTGTGTTATTCATCGGAGTTATGGGGATATTGTCATATTGAAAATGTCGAACGTGTACATACAAGCTTTTGTAAATATATAGCATGTCTAAATAGAAATGTTTCTAACTGTTTAGCGTTGAACGAGTGTGGAAGACTTCCTTTAAATGTGATATATATGACTCGTTGTGTAAAGTATTGGACAAAACTGATAAGCAAAAAACTGCATAAAAACTGTTATCTAATGCTTCGCGAGTTAGACGGTGCTGGCAAGACAACATGGGCCACAGGAGTGAAAATACTTTTATTCGAACATGGTTTCGGTTTTGCATGGATCGCTGGCGAAGTAGGAAATATAACAAACTTTATTGTGCTATTTAAAAGCAGACTTAAAGACTGTGCAATGCAGAAGATGCAGGGATTTGTTGATTCTTCTCCGAAAGCGCTACACTTCAGACATTATAAAAGTCTTTTAAACCCAGAAAGATACCTTTCCATGGATCTACCATTCATATTGAAAAAGACGTTTTCTAATTTCCGTTGCTCTAGTCACGTATTGCAAATTGAAAAAGGCCGACACGATAACATTGATCGTGACTTCAGGTTTTGTCCTTTTTGTTTGAAACGAAATGTCTATGTGATAGAGGATGAATACCACTTTTTATTACTCTGTCCGTTGTATAATGATGTTAGACAAACGTACTTGTATGACCAACTTGAAAATAGAATGATAACGCTTCACTTGTTTTACAAACTATTATCAGACTACAATAGGCGAAGTGTTATATTGGTTGCACACTATATTGCAAAGGCTTTTGCTATTCGAGAGGAATTCATTCGTGATCGATAGTTTTCTATCATAGTTATATTTTCCTGATATATTTGTATTATACAGTTTTATATTTATACTACTTATATATGCATAACTCTGTCACCACTATTATGTAATTCTCTGATATTTGTATTTTGGGCCGGAGGCCTTGTACTACAATAAACATTATGTTATGTTATGTATGTTATGTTACACATGATAAAGGCATATAATGAGTGGTTGTCAGGTTAGCGCAGTGGTTAGTGCAATCACTTATCACCAAGGCGACCCGGGTTCGATTCCCGGCCTGGGCGCATGTGAGTTTGGTTTGTACATATAGGCATCAAGGCGGACAAGTGGGTTTCCTCCGGGTACTCCGGTTTCCCCTAAAAAAAAACAATCGAACAACTCTCTCGCGCAATCATCGTACGAGAATGATAAATATAATGTTGTTATATCTTGTTTCACAATCGTTATAAAATAAATAAGTTTCAACTAACATATTTTGTTATTTTAACTGACTGAGATCAAATCGAAATAGGAGTTTGAGTACAGAGTCGCAATGGGTTATCATTTATATCTTTTATTACTTTACACAATTGTTAGCTCTTGATATCTATCCAAATCCGTGAAGACATCTTGTAAAAATATGTAATCCCAATAATTTAACTGATTCTTCCGCAGTCACCTTTACTCTAAGTACTAAATTAAATCGGTTTAGCAATAGTTGTATGTAGCCTTTCAAATATACATGAATCAAGTGCACCATTATAGCGACTTCCGGCAAACGATATGTGGTAATATATTTGTATATTTTATTGTTTTCTGTCGTTGAGAATCGGCGTTTTCTATTTTTTCAAACTAAATGTACATTGTTGTTGTGAAGTTGCTTGAATACAAATTACATATATTTCAATATTTTCTAAATTTTAGGTTTGAGTAAATGTGACCAATCAAATCCAAGAACAGGAAAGGAGCAGCTGCACGCCATTTTGGATATATTCTGGACAATGCGTTGTGATACAAAATTCCGATGAATTAGAAGTGATTTTGTTTCAATTCCGAGAAGTATAGTTGTTATCTAAAGGTATGAATTATTATAAGTTGAAACAGTTGATGTTACACAAAAATTTAGCATTTTGAAAGCAGAACATGTTTTTGTTTTGTTTGTTGACATAAATCATGGTGCACAGTACTTCAGTAATAACATTATCACATACGTTCTGTTTTCTTGGTCTCATTTAACTATAAACATGTTGTGAATTTGATGTATCAAAATTCAGAAATGTTTCTGATTATCCAAATTAGTCTTCAAGAGAAGTCCTACAACAAACAATCTGCACTTTTTCTACAAACAATCTGCACTTTTTCTACAGAATAACTTATTTAATCACTGAAGTGAAGAGAAACAAGAGCGCAATTATGTAAATATCAAGACTCAGCATGTCATGATCAAACATCTGATTGATCCTAGCAAGTCATAATTGCATCTAGACAACTCATTTCTTATTTGAGTTGTCCGATCGGGCAGGTACTAAACTTGTTCTTGAATATTATTGAATCAACTAATTAACCGTATGATTAAACTGTTTTTAATTTAATACATACACATTTTTACTTGCAGGAAATTTGGTATATATGTTAATGTTGGCTAATGCACATTTTAAATACAATTCATTGTTGCACAAAAGAACTATTTTTTTAATTTGCAAGTCATCAGGATAACACACTTGCCTGAAGCCTGTGACAAGTCAAAGTGCCAAACGGCAAGTCAGGTTGCCCGAAGGGTCAAGGCAATTGATTAAGATTGAATAAAGTAAAGATAATAAAATTGTATTCAATGTTTATGCCAGGCCTTTATGGCTTGTCGGGCCCGACATGCCTTCCCGGGGCAGGTTAATTACGACACACATTGATTGCACTGACATGGCTTAATACCCGCAGCAACGAGCCATATCAAAACTCAACTTAGCCTTTCGTGATAGTTGACTGATTGAAAAAACAATGGGGAGCTGTATAATTGCGTGCTAAGCTGATATTGTAATTGTTGGCTGATCGCCAGAAGGCGTGTCAAGAACATTTTGCTTGACCCATCATCTTACCATGCTCGTGGCTCTCCCAAACTCCTCCTATGATAATTTGGCATTTGGTAAATGGTAATATTCAATTGACCTTCATCTTAAGAAATTAACGTCATTTTTTTGTTTGTTCACTAAGGTTTTACCCATTGTAACCCATGTGAAAAACCCATTGAAGTCAGGTGATTCCTCACCCTGACATTGCAAAATTTGAGTATCAAAAATCAAGATTGCCAATTTAAGTTGGAAGTTTTGATAGCAAGTTAAGATGAAAAACAAATAATTCCTTTAAGAAATTCTACATGTCCAAAAGCAACCACTTCATGCATGCAGGTGATGTTAATAGCTGGCGTGAAGCTCCTGATATTGTAGCTGTCATATAATTTAATATTGAGGTATTTTTTCCTACTTGATAGTCGCCTATCTGATTTAATCAGTGTTCAATAGATTACTTTATTGCATTTCATAATTATATGAGTATGAGCACATGATTCACATGATGCCCGCTTTTTACATACAAGAACAGGGAGGATTCCATTAACATATTTCACTGGGTACAAAGGCGGTGTCAATTAAAACATTACTACTCACTACAATGTGGAAATTGTTAGTTAAAACACTTTGAAGAATAAAAAAACATATGAAAAACAAACATTTTATAGTTGGATTATATAGCAGATTAGTTAAGCTAAGAATGCAGGAAATCGCACCATTTGCTATAGTCATAAAAAAATCACAGCATAGGGAGGGGACACCCCCCCCCCCCACATATTAAGTCAGGCCCCAACAAGCCTTTGGAAAATCCTGGCAGGAAACCTAAATTAAAGAATTCCTAAACATATTTATTAGCAATGGTCTTGCCAAACTCATTGAATTATTGAACATTTCATGGTAAAGAACAATTTAATATATATATAATTTATGTAACAATGACTCTGATAAATAGATCTTGTTATGTAACTTACAAATGTGGGCAAGTGTTGGACAGATTAAAATTCCCTGAACACTCGACAAGATTAAAATATTATCATGATGACTACACAGATACAGTTTTTTTCTCCTTGATTCTTGAAAACAATGAGGTAAGTTAAAACTGATACAAATGTAATTAAATAACAGAAAAAGCGAAACGAGGGAGGATAAAGAAGAATGCAGCTAAAAGCAGAATCTGATTAAGAAGAAGATTAAACACATCATTAAAGTCTAGCTAATTGTAGATCAGAACATATTTTTGGAATACGACCTACATCTTCAGCCAATAAAATAGCAGGTATGCAATCATTAATTGATCATAAAAGACCAATTACTTTTCAGTGACATAAACTTTTTTTGTATATATATCCAAATGACTTCAGTTCTCTTCACCTTTTTGACACTTCTAAATCCCCAGAAAGATAAAAAAATATCCATTTATTGCAATTACAAAATGCAACAAAACAAAGAATAATCTCAATTTAGTGTGCACACCATTACAAAATTTGCCTATTAGGGGTCTTTCTTTCATCCCTAAAATTCTATGATGCTTCATAAAATGTATTGAAAACACTCATTTTTTTATGCTATGATATAAGTATAAAGAAGTATTTTGGTTTTAGTGGGGTGCCAACCCAGGCTGGTTAAGTCAAGAAAATCATTGCCTGAAGCACTAAGCCACCAAGACTTTTTCAATCGTTACTGGGTAGTTAATATTTGACTTCTTAACAATATATATTGATAACAGCAGTCTGTGAAATAAAAAAAATAAGCATAGGCCATTCGGCTCTATAACCTTAAATCCATAGGCCCGAATCATATTTCATAGACCCAAAAGAAGAATAACAAGTTTGACCACTTCATAGAGTATTTAATGCTATTCTCTTGTAAAAAGGACAACAAAGAAAACACATGGTCCTCAGCCATCTTCACATCATCACCAGCATCTGAATCCTCCAAGACTAAGCTGTCAATTGTCTTCCTCAGAAACATACATGTTTATTATATTGGATGACTCAATGATTTCAGCACCATATACCGTTCAAGTATGTAGGTTATTTCATAAAAATACTATCTGCTTTTGTGCGAGTCAAGGCTAAACATCTTAGCAAATGCCAAAGATAGGACGAAACAAAAATAGCATCTATCAAGTTATTACAGTGGTCGAAATTGGTTCCCCTTGAAGAAATATGGACCACTTAAAAAAGTGGGTCAATGGGTTCAAAAACTAGGTCAGCAGGACCTACTAGGTCAAATCTCTGAAAAATCTTTGAAACATACTAGAGGCATTATACATGGTCAAATATTCATGAAACTGAATCAGTATGTTTTTCTTGATGAACTCTTGGTCGTAAATAAAACTGGGTCACATATGATAAAAAAAATAGGTCACTAGGTCAAATCTTAGATTTTTTTTGTCCGGAACCATATCATGGTAATGATTGGTCAAGTTATATTCAAAATTGGACAGGATGTAAACCTTGATGAAATATGGACCACTAAAAAAAGTGGGTCACGTGGGATCAAAAAATAGGTCAGTAGGTCAAATCTTATAAACATCTTTGGAACATACTAGAGGCATTATACATGGTCAAATAATAATAAAACTAAATAATAATGTTTTCCTTGATGAAAATTAGGTCACAAGGTCAAATCTTTTGTCCGGAATGGTCGGATTATGTTCAAACTTTTTGCTACTGAGCATGTTTCTGTAGCTTTTTGCATATATATTGATCATGATGTACCCCTTGATGATATACATGGGTTAAGGTTTTCCGGCATATGCCGGATTTTCCTGATCCAGAGGGGTCGTTTTTCCAAATCGTGTAAATCCGTTGAGATTTTCAGAGGGGGGTTAGGGGGTATGACCAAACTCCTCCTCCGAATTTCGATCATTATTTGCAGAGGTCAACAATAAGTCCGATTTCACAACCTCCATTTTTGCGATCCAGCAGGTGCCCGCTTGAGCAAGTGCGCGTTTTCATTTCATTTACGGAGATAGCCGATCTTTTTGTTCGATTACGGCCAAACATACTCAGTGTGCAATCCTCTTTCATCAGGAATCGCCGAATCGTAATTCCGACAAACGAGATCGAGGAAAACCCTATACGTCATTCGTGTGAAAGGATACTTTTGATTGGCTTACTCGATTTTGCCCTCCAATGAAATAGCGTGTCTTTTATCACTTAAGGACTGCACATAAAGATGGCCGACATTGTTATTATTAGCAACTGTCATTCGATGCAGATGATTGTTTATCAAACAAAATAGTTCTGAAAATTAAGTTTTTGCTAGCGGGTTATAATAAGAAGAAAAGGCAGTAAAAAAAGTGGAGGTGGGAATGTTTGTCTGAGGTTGACAAAAACGGTGATAGATGGGGAAATCACTCTGCGGAGTGTAATCATTTGGCGATGAAATGAGGCCAACCTTAAAAAATTTCTTGTTTGGAGTAACCCTACCCAGATTTTTTAAGGTGGGTAGGTAGGTAGGTTTTTTTTTTTTTTTTTTTTTTTTTTTTCTCCAACGACAACTGGATCTTGTGTACAGTACATTCACTACATAACACTAGTTATTCAAGGCATTGTAATAAACTTTTGAACAACAAACATCTTAACTTCTGATCCTTTAGTAGCTCTCCGGGATTGTTTCATCATTCTCCATTAAAAGATCAAATACATTGTACCATGTGTAGTCGACATTGAATTTTCTTACAAAGTTGTTTTTAATTTTTTTATTTAAGTAATTTATTGGCACACAAAACGTAATTTCGTTCGGTTCACGTTCGACAAACTTGCCGTCAGCCATGTTTTCGAAACGCTCATTGCGATCAGCGATAAAAACCGAAGCTCTACGAGTGTGTCTACAAATCGAAAAGAACCGAAACAGAAGAAAAGAGCAGAAACAGAAAATAGTAGCGGAAAGGCGTTAAAAAAAAAATGCGCGGATCAAAATGCCAAAAAAAAATTTGAGTCGGCAACGATTTTTATGGGTCGGTCGCGTTACTCCAAACAAGAATTTTTTTATTTTAGGCCTGATGTGTAAAATCTAATCATTTGGGAATCTTCCCTGCAGCTTCTCAAAACTGAAAAAGCAAAAAGGGTTGCAAAATTACACAGACTGGCCAAACAGACGTTGCTTAAAAGGAAATGAAAAAATGAAAATGGTAGCAACAGTCAGAATAAATGGAAAAGAATCAAATTTGGTTGATTAATGGTTGTTAAAAGAGTGTTGACAAAAGCATCAGTTTGAAATATTTTAAGTTTTTTTGGTCCAAATCTTAATTATTATAAATAAATTCTACCTTATACATTTTTGTGACTGTCGATACATTTCCTACCAAACGAATCAGTTAAGGCATAAAATTCATTAATGGTATCATTTTCTTATATTAATATTTTTTCTTTTTAATATTGTAGAAAATATTATTTAGCCATACATTAAAGTTATTTTAAGTCAGGCTTCAATTTCATTTCATAGTCAATTTATACTCTGGAATGGCATTTTATTCCCTTAAAATTCTTAATTCTCAGGAGCTTCCGGGGGCCTCCGGCCCCCTGCCAGGGCTGTACCCTGGACCCACCGGGGGCCCAGCGGCCCCAAGGCCACAATATTTCAGGTTTTTCAAAATTTCCAACTTTCACCCATAGATATATGGACTGCTTGTAAAAGTGGGGCACATGGGGTCAAAAATTAGGTCACTAGGTCAAATTTTAGAAAAATCTTTGAAACACATTAGAGACAATATGTATGGTCTTATATTCATGAAACTTGATCAGAATGTTTTCCTTGATGAACTCTTGGACAAGTTTAAAACTGGGTCACATGTGAAGAGAAATTAGGTCACTAGGTCAAATATTTCAAAAATCTTGTCCGAAACAATTTTTTGGTGGTGATTGGTCTGATTAAGTTCAACCATGGTCAGAATGTTCTCTTAGGTTAAATTTTGACTGCCTTTTAAAAGTGGGTCATATGGGTAAAAAACTAGGTCACTAGGTCATATCTTACAGAAATCTTCGGAATACTCTAGAGGCAATACATCTGCTCTAATTTCCATGAAACTTATTCAGAATGCCTCGATGAAATCTTGGATTAGTTTGAAACTAGTAAGTCATGTTGGATCCAAAATGAGGTCACTGAGTCAAATCTTAAAAAAAAACCTTGTGGAAACACTAGAGGCTATAGTTTTTTGCATATATCTGGACCAATCTTCATGAAACTTGATCAGAATGTTTTCCTTGATTAAATCTTAGATTAGTTTGGAACTGGGTAACATGGAGTCATAAACTAGGTTTCTTGGTCAATTCTAAATGTTACATTATATATACAATATTTTTTTTATTTCAAGCAGTTGCAATCAAACTCGAACTCGTATATATATATTTCATCAACAATTGATTTCCATTCCCTGAATTAGCCCAATCAGGCGGGGGATATCAATTCAACGAATTTGCTTGTTCTGACTTTAATCATTTATTATTTAATCCTTAGTGGCACTGGGGCTTGGGTAATTTCAAGTTTTGTTGGTGTTGAAAGGTCTGCCTATTGCTACTCTTCGTCCAATATACACTCTATTTGGCAGATTTTACATTGACAATGTCCGAACCTGAGGTTGTATTTAAGTCGGTTAGATGTGCTAATGATAAACAAGGTCTTGTTCGCTATGCTCACTCGGCCCATTCTTTAACTTGAAGTTTTTACTTCATGTTATCTAACTAATTCTTTATTTACACTACAAAATCCTAATGATATATGTACATTGCAGACATCACATATTGTAAAAATACCATATTTTATATTGAAGAATAAGGAGGCTATACTACTCTTCCCGAGAGTTGGCATTTTCACTTATAACTCGGTCTCCAATACCCTTAATTCAATTCACTTAATACTTCACACAGTTGTTCAAGACCATCACTCAATGAGGACACACTCCATATTATCCTCATCGTGGCCACTGATAATAGATTGTTTTAGGGACATTGTGTCAGTTTCCAGTTTTAGGGCAAGAATGTTTACTAATAACTTCTATACCCCTTCATCCAATTGACTTAACATTTTACACAATACACGTACACGGTGTACACGTTTTTTTTATCAGGCCGGCGTCAAACTCACCTCCTGGAAATAATAAATTTAGTTAAAATAAATAAATTAAAATAAAAAATAAATAAAAATCTGCAAGTCAGAGCAGTAATATGTAGTGTGTTTTTGTTGCCCTTTTCGAAGGTACAGAAACCTAGCTAAAACTCGTATATAAAGCCTTGTACCACATTAGGGATATTCTACAATGCAGCTACAAATTTTGAAATCGAAACTGAAGGGACGGTATTTGGTCATGGCATTAATACGCACAAACAAACATGTTACATGCCTCTATTTTAAGTACGCTGTTAAAGTCATATGTGCATATAAGGTAGACTAGTAGGACTTCTCTTCAAGAGTAAACAAAAGTATAAAATTACAATCCATCCCAGACTTGGATGGTCATTTGCGTAAATTTTAACTGTTCAAATACACTGACCTCAAGATACTAATTACTAAAAGGTAAACAGCTATACTAGTAACTAAAACCATTCACAGATTCAGAAATATGAAGTGCAATGTGCGTTAGAGATTAGTTCTTTGTAAACAAACCTACACACACGTACGGTAGCGAAACATGAACATGAGCCCGTCCGTCCATCCGTATGTCCGACGTGCAAGTACCATGTCCCTACCTCTGATGTCAAGGTCACGCTTAGTGTTTGAATACTATGGAATGCTCCATATAAGGACATACGAGTGTAGGTGGTCTTGTCCGAGCTGTAGCTTTCTCTTGTATGAACATATTTTAAAATAACTTTCCACATGTGTTCCACATACCAAAAAGACATGTCGCATGCAAGACCCGTGTCCAAACCTCTTAAGTCAAGGTCACACAGTGTTAATTCAGAATTGAATGCTGAATATAAGGATATAGAGTATAGTTGTTTGTCCTGGCTGAAGGACATAGAGTATAGTTGTTTGTCCTGGCTGTAACCTCCTCTTGTATGGACAAATTTTAAAATAACTTGCCACATGTTTTCGACATATAGAGACGACCTGTCGCATACACGACCCATGTCCCTACCTCGAAGGTCAAGGTCACACTAAGTGTTTGTTTATTATGGAATGCTGCATATAAGGATATAAGAGTGTATAAGGTTGTCAAATATTGGAGAGGCAATTAAAAATAACTTGCCGTATGTATTTGACACATAAAGGCAATGTTGCTTTTGCAAGACCCACACTATATTGTTGTCAAGCAAAAAGGATTTTCAATCCTATGGACCAGACATAATGCAATATGGTCGTGCAAATGCACCAGCCATGTTGGTTAGACATAATGCCATGTTGTCCTGCAAATGCACCAGCCATGTTGGTTAGACATAATGCCATGTTGTCCTGCAAATGCACCAGCCATGTTGGTTAGACATAATGCCATGTTGTCCTGCAAATGCACCAGCTATATTGGTTAGTCATTATTTGATGTTCTCTGGCAAGGCCACCGATCGGTTAGACCTAATGTCATGTGGTCTTGCAAATGCGCCAGCCATATTGGTTAGACAAAGTGGACACTTCATTGCTAGTTTCTTCCCTTTTTATGTACTGACATTGTTCAAAGGTCAATGTCACTTTCGGGGGCATGCGTCACATACTTTGACAGCCCGTTTTTTTTATTTCAACTTCATATTTAGAAGCGAAACGTATGTAAATGATGTCGGGCAATGACTCACAATCATTATTGACGCATCTTTACTTAACATTACTGTTTAAAAGATATACATATGCATGCATATACCACTTGCAACATTCTGGTTACTGCAATAAATTAAAACCTTTCATTTCGTCATGGGCAATTAAATTGGCTAACCCCTTTTTATTTTCGAGTAATGTGTTACTGTAGTAAATACGTTGCTATTTCAGCACACAAGTATAAGCTTTATATATCATCAAGTATGCGCAGTGGGAACTCGTAATCGCAGTAGCTAATTATGTGATAAAAAAAACCCACCTAAACATCTAATATGAACTTAATTTTGCTAACTCGGGTTTTGTCATGAAAAGGATTCAAATACATGTGTGATGAAAGTGATGTTTGTCCAATGTTTACAAAACTATCATATGTGCTAAGCACTCATTATGCTGTACAAATGTAACTGTACATGTACATATATATGCCAAGTATAAACTATATTGGTTAATGCTTTTTGTGAAGTTTTACAGTTATAATGTAATTAACCCGTCTTGAGATCGAATTTTACGACTTACATTTTCGTACCGAAAGCGACTTTTTATGCCCCCACAAAGTGGCGGCATATAGGGTTGCCCTTGTCCGTACGTACGTCTGTCCGTCTGTCTGTCTGTCTGTCTGTCTGTCTGTCTGTACGTACGTACGTCCCGAAGATTGTTTCCGATCTAATTCTTGAAAACCGTTTGTCCAATCCTCACCAAACTTTAAACACATGTTTGTGACCATAATATCTTGATCAAGTTCGATAGTCATGGAAATCGCTTTAGTCATTTAGGAGTTACGGCCCTTTTTTGCCAAAAATACTTCAAAAATATGTTTCCGATCTAATTCTTGAAAACCGTTTGTCCAATCCTCACCAAACTTTAAACACATGTTTGTGACCATAATATCTTGATCAAGTTCGATAGTCATGGAAATCGCTTTAGTCATTTAGGAGTTACGGCCCTTTTTTGCCAAAAATACTTCAAAAATATATGTTTCCAATCTAATTCTTGAAAAGTATGTGTCCAATCCTCACCAAACTTTACATACATGATTGTGACCATAATATCTTGATCAAGTTCGATAGCCATGGAAATCGCTTTAATCATTTAGGAGTTAGGGCCCTTTATTTCCCAACAATACTTAAAAAATATCATCTCGATGTAAATGAGATGTGGATCCAACAAGTTTTTTCCTGCCTGAATGGCGCCATATAACCTATACAGTCTTGCGATGCCGTAAAACCCAACTCAACTCAACTTATCCTATATGTGCAGATTATCCTGAATAATCATTATGGCTTATTTTCTGTGACAAAAAATCAAAGTGGGGGCATCCGTGTCCTATGGACATATTTCTAGTTTAAACACAACCTCTTTGGTTCGATTAAAAGTTCGAACGAAATATTCGAGCAAGATCTAATTTATGTACTATTCTGATGTAAACAACAAATGTTTTGCTCTTAATAAGTGTAACTTTATGCTTATAAGTTCAAACTTGTTTCAACATTAAAATTTAAAACTAAAATGGTAACATATTAAGGCCTTATGTTTAACTCAGATATTAGTTATAATACATTTTTAACAATTACTGTTAAAAAAAAGATCAAATGTAATGGACTGAAGTGTGGGGTCAGTGAATGGAAACGTGCAGCTAAAGTACGAGGCGATTATCGTCAGACACCTACTTTCTTCAACAAATAAAAGTCCGTCGAACCGGTCTGCAAAAATAACACATTGATACGATTACGACATTGAGGCTGAGCGTGGATTCCGTTTAGTTCGCACAAAGGAAGGAAGGCATTGCTCCGCTTTTAGGCAAGCGTTTGTGTTGCAACCCTTGGAATTAATCAAAACGCACATACGTGAATATCGTTCTTTTTATAGCGGACACAGTTCTTGTAAGCATTGAAACTTTCATTTGATACAAGTGAAATTACAAAACTCGGAATCGACCATTGTCGTTAAAGCAATGTGAAAACACCATGCCAAGAGGCGAGTCAGACAAACGGATGCAACAGCTGTACTTATTAGAAGTACTGACCTGCACACATACTCAGACATAGTCATTTACATATATTCAAACAATAAATAAAGCAAGATGTATTCCTTCGCAACGATCAACAACTTAAAGCTGCAATTTACCCCCCCCCCCCCCTCGACAGCAAATATCCATATATATAGGTGTGGTAACACTATCGGAAATCATTGTTGTTTCTACAAATGAAATTACTTTGAAATGTCTTGTCAACATACGCATGAGTGTTAAATTGAGAAAACAGTAGTATTTACGTTAACCTGTGAAGAAAGTGGAGCAGTGCAACACATTTGATTTATTAAAACTGTTGGTACTGAGCAAACACAACGAATTGTATATATTTCTATGCAAATTATGAGTCAACATAATATTTTTTGTTAAGAAAGGTTGACAGTTAAAGCTGCACTCTCACAGATATCCCATTTTTACAACTTTTTTATTTTTTGTCTTGGTTCCGTTCAAAAAACCATGTTTTATGGCTTAATCCGTTACTAACGGTTTAAGAAAAATGCATAAAACATCGATTTTTGAACCTAAATGTAAAAATCTGCGATCTATTTTTTTGTCAGCAGTCATATATATAACTGGTTTTCATTGATCGCAAAAATGGGTTCGTTCAAAGACAAAAAAAAAAGTGGTCAAAACGTTCAATCTGTGATCTAGTGCAGCTTTAAGGAACAATAATTAAATCATAATTCTGTTAACAGACAAAATCCAATATAAGTTAAGAAGTAAACAAGGCACCGATAAAGTATTCATTCATTGTAAATCAGTGCATTAGTTTCATTTTGTAGCATAGTGTATGCATATTTTAAGTAAGGCCAAACAAAACAACATGTATGGTTCCGGAGATCCGACCGACCCAAAATATAAAACGCCGACCCGACTCTGTTTTCGGAATTCTGAAAAAAATGTCCCGAAAAGGAACGGATTTGAGTGGCACGAAAGCAGTGAGAAACGATTATTTCGTTGAACTGAACACACAAAACAAAATGGCAGCCTCTATTACGGATTCATGTATTCAAGCTACATGTATATTTCTAAAGGTGTTTCCACCTGGAAACTTCACAGGAAATGGGATCATTTCCACAAAATTGGATACTTGTAGAATTGTTTTACATCTTGCATCAAACAAAAAGCATCACGTCATCTGTCAGAATATTGGTGTCAACGCTCGTGCTTAAGGATCATCCTTAAGAGGTTGTTTTCTTTAACGTCAGATCTTTTAAAGCAGGTTTAAGCCTAAGAGGACGGCATTTTTACCATACGATAATACACTTGAGTTTTTAAAAATATGTGTAAGAAATGGAAAGGGCTTTACTTATGCTAATTAAATACTAGTAAAATATGGAATAAATTGAATGCTAGATATGTGTATACCATTGTCAAATATTTGTAGCTCAGACCCCACGCTCAACAGAGGCGGATCCAGGATTTGACGTTGGAGGGGTCGAAACTTAGGGGCGTTACATTTGACAAATGCCCCTCCCTCTCTCCTTCAGAACTGTTTTTTTTTTTAATGTTGGGAGAGAGTTTTGAGGTATTCCCCTTATTTATAACAATTTCAAATTTAAATTAGGCATTTGGGAGCGTTTTTTATTTCGTGTTTTCTCCTATATTGAAAGAAAGTAAACTTGGACGATTTTTTCTGGATCCTTGATTCAAGTTGTTTGCCTACTTTCTGGACGAAAGACTGTCAGAGGTCAGAAGAAATCTCAAACTCTCGGAAGTGAAAGGCAGATACATACTTCCGTGTAAAGCAGTTCATATTTCAGCATGAGTCATCATTGGATAGCTGCGTTAGATTTCATGTGAACCTGCTTAAAAAAATATTTGAAAGAACTTATACTTGGACCCAGGAGTCCTGTGAACTAATGGCTTATGTGATAAATTATGCAAGAAAACACACCGTGCAGCTATGTTACAAAGCTGGTTGACCTACAAACCATGAGTAGAAGCCAAAAGGTACACAAAAGCAGTGTTCAGAATACAACATCTGCAGCCAGAAGTTGTAAGAAATACATGCATATATGAGTGAAATAAATTATGTTTTCAGACATGTTACAGGAACCATACATACTATTTTATTTGGCACAAGTTTTATCTTTACTTCTTAACGCAGTCTTCTCTTCTAAAGACAACTAGGTCTTGCACAAATACGTTTCCACATACAGGGGGCGTGGAATTGAGCAAATGCAATTTGAAAAGTGATTTTGGCAAGCATAAGTTATTTTGATAATATTTTTCTATCTTTCGGGTTGTAACCTTTTTAACTTGAGCAACGAAATTGGGAACTTCGGACAAAGCCTCCTTAGCTTTGACGGTGTTGCGTCTACCTTTTGTGCTAGTGATGCTTAATCAAACCGAGGCTGTGAATGTAATTCGTGCATTATCATATGGAATATATTTCTCTGCTCTAAACTGCGCTCAACACTCAATCTTCATCATAAGTTGAGAAAGAAAACATTTTACACCTATTGGTCTATTTTTACAGTTTTATTACCTGGTTGTAACATTATAATGCAAGACTCGACTCATTTACTAGTATCTACGTTGCTTCATCTCAGGTGAACTAAGTCAACCAAATGAAAGACGGATCATGATCTTCAGACTTCTGTTATCAAAACTACACAGGACTGAGTGAAATAACACAAAACTGGCTGTATGTTTGAAAGTATAACTTGCCGTTTATTGTTAAAATGTTACTTTATCATATGAATGGATACCAACTTCGGCTGAATATGCTGTGCTGTAAGCTAAAGAAACTGACAGCTCAGAGAAGCATGACACACGTACAAAATACACTTTCATTTATATAAAAATACAGATTGAACTTACATGAATAAACACATTTTTCTTACACATAACTTACATGAATAAACACATTTTTCTTACACATGCCAGCATATATCCATCTGTCACAAATATTTCACCATCAGGGCAATTCCGACTCACACTGACGTTCGTTTGGAAGTAATTCGGAGGGTCTATGCTGCTGGCATATTTTATATCATTATTTCAAGTTCCGGTATAGCCGAACTGCGTACCATCCTTAAAGGTTAAACAAAACATTACATAACAAAGTTAAACACATCAAATGAACAACGGATCGTTGCTTAGTGGTAAGTTTGAATGCGTAATTTAAATTTTCGCACGTAAAACTAATAATTAACATGTACATTTTAAGCTTCTACTTATGACTTGCTTTATGTGTTACAGTATATTTAACACTATTTTAAACAAATCATGTACACTTATTACTGCATTTACAAATCTTCATTTAACCAGTCAAATACTAAAGAGTACTTTAAAATATCACAAATAACTTATTTATGGATAATGATAATACTTAATACAAAGCATGTGCAAAACAAAACAAAAAATGTGCATTTTGAAGGTCTTTTCCGTGAGGAAAAGCTATATAACTCATTTTAGATAAATCAACGTATGTATACACACATTAAATTACACGAATGGTATATATTTGAGTATTATAACAATATTATTGGTAACACATTGAACGTTTTTAAAACTGTGCAGTTTGCAAGGTCATTCCGTAGGCATTTGTCCCATCCTGCGGAGTCCTTTTCTCGAACCATCTTACCGTAAAATAACTACAAGGTGGTAATTAGTTCTTACATCACAAATCACTTCAATTGACCATTTCGACCAAGTTTGGCTCCTTTTAAGAGTCTCTGAAATAAGTTTCACTTCATAGAAAGAAGAATATTGTTGTTCATTTCCATTGTTTAAAGGCCTACGTTCACAAAGCGGAAGCAATATTCACGTGATTTGCCTTAGGGCGCTTTGATTCAAAGAACATTATGAGTGTTGGTTTCCATGCCAACCATTAACCAGTTTACCGACGCAGTATTATGTTTTTATAAGTAACGGTAAAGCATCTTACTAGATTACAGTGTACCTTATACTTGTACCAGAACAAATCACTTACATATATATCTGTTCCGAAAAATCATATAAACGCACATCAGTGAACTTATTTCATTTGACCTTGTGTCTTGATACTACGATCAATAAAAAATGCACGGGCATTAAGACACACAGCATTTGATTTCCAGATTCAAATAAAAGCTTTCATTGACTTGATGAAACACCCAGAACGGAACTAGAAACATCGCAGCAAACAATTGACGTTGGAAAGACGTTGTAACAACGTCAGAAACTGACGTTGGATAAACGTTGTACATGTATATTGGTTGCAAAATGAAAGTTTTTTAGACGTCGGAATCACGACGTTGAAACAACGTCGGAGTTACGACGTTGGAACAACGTCGGAGTTACGACGTTAGAACAACGTCGTGATAACGACCAAAATCCATTGTATAAACATGCATGCCACACAGGTAACAGGTAATTAAGAATTACCACAGGATTTCCCTACATTCATTTACAAACAACTCAGAGAATGTACAAGTTTTATTTTCACAACAAATCTGTACAGACACTAAAACTGTTAAATGATAAAGGCACATTAAATTAAATGACACATGGTAAATTTATTAGTTTAAATTGCCCCATCAACCTCATGTTCAGTAGCAGTAATCATAGTGACACAGTGACACTTGCTGAAATACATAAAAATCTTGTTAAATAAAATGATATTGACTTGAAATTGCTGAAAATATAGTTTTGAGATCAAATTCCACTCAACAAAATTCCTCCAGTTTTGGTCAATATCTGCTTTTTTTCGTTATCTCTTAATTGTTATACTTATTTCAGTGACTAGAATCTGTGATCAAAGCTATCGCGGATTAACTCATTTTCAGTGAATAATTGCTTTGTTTTCCTTGAGCTGGCACTAGTGCTATTTTTAGTAGTGGTGAATGCACAAGACACCTGGTACTCACTTTAATAATAACATAATTAAATGTTTACTGTCAAGAAGCAGATTGGCAAGTATTACCTTGAATACCTTGAAAAACTGCTTTTGGAATGTCATTTTCTCCTTTTCCCCTTCACGTTAAAGCCAGGCATTACATCATCCGTCATTAATCTGTCAAAAAGGGGTACATAATAATATGAATTTAATAACAATACAGTTTTGCTGGATGACTTTAACAATAACAATGGTAAATAAAATGGGCCTAATACTAGTACTTACAGATATTATCTAAGAGAACAATTAACATTGTTTTCTCACACAAACAAGTACAAATAGGCGCGAATCCAATTGAGGGCTAATCGGGTTGAATTACATGTATGCTTAAATTTCATTGAAACAGCCTTGTAAAACACCAGAAAATTATTGCTATAAACCGTTAAACATGCATTGTATCAACTTATCTTGTTGCATTATTTAAAATATGGACAGTCGAGTCTCTAGAGGAGTAATTGACTCTTTCTCTCTCGTCAATATTCGTACACCTCATGAGCAATATGGCGGATCGAAATGGGTTCAAAATTGCGCGCGTCTATTTTAAGATAAGGCCTAAAAAAAAAATACATTTGGTTCGGGTTACCCGACCCTACCTACGGAATAGGCGCCGACCCTACCGTTTTTATAGTCAGTTTGAAAAAAAATATGAAAAACTAAAAAAAATAAAAAAATATTTCGTTTTTTTTTAAATTGCTTTTTAATATTAAGTTTAAACCTTAAATGCTTGTACAGAATATAGCTTTAACACCATTCTCCAATGATGAAAATTATATTCTTATATAAAAACCTAATAAAAAAAAAAAAAAAAAAAAAAAAAAGCCTACCTACCCTACCTTTTTTTTTTAAGGATGTAACCCTAACCAAACAATTATTTTTTTTAGGCCTAAGGAATTAAACATGCATTTTTTTCGGAATTATCTAAATGACATGATTAGAAGCTATCGATATAAGTATTTCTGCTAATGTTTAATTGTTCAACAAGATGAATTTTAACAACAACAAAAAAGAAAGAAAAAAGTCTATAAACATGCGACACCATGCGGAAATTCCAATTACAGAAACCAAGGGTACAGACAAGGGAAGCAACTTGAATAATAAAATGATCGAGTTTTAGTATTTATTTGCAGCAGTATCACGATTTTTCGAGCAACTTCTTGTTACATCATGTGTATATCATGTATTAACTTGATAAAATACAACTTATTACAAACAATAACCAAATCACAACGTCGATTCGATGTCTCATTGCGACGTCGGACTGACATTGTGATTTTGACGTTGATACAACGTTGTATTTAAGTCGCCGACGTCGCGACCTTAATCCAACCTATATCCGACGTTGATCCAACGTCATGTGTTTGCTGGGATATGGCTTGCACAAACAATGTCCAATACAAAACCCGTGCTCTATCATAGAAATTGACTTTATATGAAAGACACAGTTCGCTGAAGTGAAATTGCTTTATTGCACATTCATTTTTCTATCTCGATCTGCTGAATCACAAAACTGCTTTATTATTGACTAATTCACCACCGACACATGTGTATAGAACTACTGTCAAATTCTTACATCTAAAGGACTTTCAAGGTATCGTGATATTGATTCTTGTCTAGAGTATAACTCAAGTTATCACATTGTCTTTGACGTACAAAACAATCTTGTAGTAATTTGCCTTCAATAAGTTGCCTTCAAATGGAATTTACGTACGTAAGGTCCGTTTATTCTTTAAATTTTAAACACAAAATGTTTCAACCAGCAAACTCGTCCAGTTGTAGAGGCGGTGGGTTCGAACCACCAAGTGTACTTTCTCTTGGCCTCTAAAACGCTCGTCATTACTGCTTTTTGTCTAGGAAAAGACATGAATAAATCTGAGCTTTAAACACAATTAGCGCAACAGCCAATATTCAACAATGTATTTCCTTGTTTAGAGGCAGACGTTTAACAATAGGCACTTACAGTCACAAGCCAAGCCAACAAACATCGAATGTATAGATTTCTCTAAATGATGGTTCTACCGCCTTAGAACGGAAACGTCTCATTGAACAAAATGGATAAGTTGGTATTCTCTTTAATACCTAATATATTTTCCAACAAGGATTTAAATGTGACAGGGGTGCTAGGTCAGAAAGAGCACTTACATTTAAATTTGTGTACATTGAATGAGCCTTAATGGGCAATTGCAAGGGTCAATGTTCAATCGATACTGTGTTTGTGTTGTAACTGCTTTCAATTCTTATACTTTACTGCTTACTTTAGCTAGTATCTTTACTTTAATGTAAAAAAAAACATGTAAAGTACTCTTCATTAAATTGAATCATTGCGTAACACAGTTTTACAGCCATTACACAATTAGGGAACTTAACATATTATCCTAAATACAAATTATGGCACTTGATTGCCTTATTAAATTTGGCCCTTGATCGGAACTTCGGGGTTTAAAAACGCAGATCATTTAATGGCCTTCTTACTTTACACAGAAACCATAACACAATTCGGTTACATAAGTTACTAAAACCATAAAAAACAGGTAGTGTACCTTGATTGTCAAGGTCAAGGTCACTGATACTAAAAATGGGAAAAAGCTTGGTACTGAATACTTTAGCTACGGTTGGCATATTTTGACCAAACTTGGTATATAGTAAAAGTGTATAGGCACCTTAAATGGGTTTGTGTTAGGGGCCCCGAGATGGTCAAGGTTACCGTTAATAAAATATGGGAAAATAGGATCGTACTTGATAACTTTAGTTAGGGTTGACACATTGTGATTAAACTTGGTATATAGGAAGAGTTTTTAGAGACCATTCTTGGGATTACGCTTAGGGTCAAGGTCACTGTTACTGAAAATAGGGAAAAATCCCTTGCTGTTTGTACTGAATATCTTGAGTTAAGATTGACGTATTGACACCAAACTTGGTATACATGAAAAGTTTATGGAGACCTTTCATGGGATTGCGTTTGGGGCTCCTAGGGTCAAGATTTATGTTACTTAAATAAATAAAAAAACACCGGGTTGTACTAAACAAGTTTTGTTAGAGTGACATTTTGCGACCAAATTTGGTATAATATAGGAATATTTTATGGAGACCTTTCATGTGATTGTGTTTGGAGCCCTTAGGGAATAGTTCACTGTTAATAAAGATAGACGACCGTTTTTTATAATCATACTGAATAACTTTAGTTAGGGTTGACACATTGTGACCAAACTTAATTGGTATGTTGGAAGAGTGTAAGGAGGACTTCTAAGGGATTGCATTTGGGGCCTAAGGGTCAAGGTCACTGTTTCTTGAAATAGAAATAACTGAATCTCACAAAGAATTGGCATTGGCGAAATTTCGTTTTTTTGATATGTATCCGTTGCGCAGAGCAATATATGTCCGTTGTCTGTAAGATTTCGGGCCGAATTTTATTTAATGGAAGAGCCAATCTGTCCGATATGATATACCGACGTTTGAAAGACATTGTTCCGATGTTGGATCGCTATGATTTTTTATCAGTTCAAGAGCACTCAAAGCATTTAATAGACAACTTTTACCAATAATCTTGCATTATAATTATACGTTAATGTCGGACCATCGTCAGACCGATCTGCCTTCATTCAGACCAAAACCGATATTGACATGCTGCTGCGAAGACTCCACAGAACCGTGGACCAAACGTTAACGTAAAACTGCCGTACTGAGACTAAATCACATATAAATAAATAAAAACAACACATTCTTTTGAAGGGAATTTTTATACGTGTAATCAAAACCCCACATAACACGTACCATATAATGTGTCATTTAAAAATCCAGCTGTTTAATTCCTCGTTGAATGTTACTATTCAACCATATTCTGTACTTTTTTTATCATAAAATGTGTAAACATTGATAGTAGTCACCCAGCAAACACCTTACTTTGTGACAACGTTGTCTTGCCTGAGTTCGATGTGCTCAAGGTGAACTGTAAGGATCGGTCTTATTCAGAATTCCTTCCGGTGTCAACAATGGCTCAAAAGACATCTTTTCTTAAACCATCAGGCCAAATTCAATGGAACTTCACAGGAACCATCCTATGGTGACTTTAAAAATCAAAAAGTCGTCACGATTTACCTACAACAACAAAAATGATTTGACCGACTTCCTGTTTTGCTTTAAAAACAACCCACCTCCACTGACACTACTGTGCCGAATTTATAAATTCGCAGGAAGCTTCCTAGGGTCTCCCTTTACATAGTTCACACAACAAGGCGTCTCGATTGACCTACCACAATACCAAAAAATGGCTGAATCTCTGTTACAATTATGTTAAAAATACCGGAGACATTCATTTTCTCAAGCTAAATATATTAGATATAGCATGAACACGAACACCTGCTTAACCTTCAATATATTCTCAACAGCTTTACCACGTACTGGATTTGGTTTAATTATTAAAAAAAGATTAATTATGCAGAGTGTGAAAATTCGAAAGTTAGGGTTGACATATTGTGACCAAACTTTAGTTCGATATTTTTCAAATTTCTTGAATAAACTATTCACTGAAAGATAGAGAGCAAATCTTACTAAATTGCGTACGTAGGTCATTTTATTTTTTCATTGGAATTCGAGACTATTTTTAGTAACACGGAAATTAAATTTACACTTAATGATTTTAATGACCCGAAGGTGAGCATACATGTATTAAAATCGCACCGTCCGTTAGTTTGGCTCAATTTCTTGTGTCCGGACTAACTTTCTCATGTATGGTCACATTCTAAAATAACTTGCCAAATGTGTTTGACATACCAAGACGACGTGTCGCGTGCAAGATCGGTGTCCGTATCTTTAAGGTCATGGTAACACTTAGCGTTTGAATGCTATGTAATTCTGCATGTAATGACGTAGAGTATAGATGGTCGTGTCCGAACTGTAACTTTTTTTTGTTTTAACATATTTTAAAATTACTTTCCACATGTAATCGGCATATAAAGACCATGTTTCGCGCAGAAGACCTGTGTTCCTACCTAAAAGGTCAACGTTACACATTGTACTTGAATACTATAGAATTCTGCATTTAAGGACATAGACTATAATTGGTTGTGACTTTTTGTATGGACAGATTTTAAAATTACTTGCCACATGTTTTCGACATATTAAGCCGACGTGTCGCATGGAAGACCCGTGCTCCTACCTCTTAGGTCAAGGCCACTCTTTGTGTTTGTTTACAATGCTGCATATAAGTACATTTATAAGCGTGTAGGTTGTCAACCATGGGTGTGTTTTTTTATCTTCAGAGGCAATTTGAAATATATTGGCGTGTGTTTTTTTATCATCAGAGGCAATTTGAAATATATTGCCGTATGTATTTGACAATTGGAAATGTTGTATTTGCAAGACCATGCGTATTGTTGTTAAGCATAAAGGAGTTTCAAACGCACAAATATAACGCCATGTTGACTTGCAAATGCACCAGCCATGTTGGTTAGACATTCTGCCATGTGATCTTGCAATTTCAATTCAAGGTTTTATTGCATTAAACATAGCATACATGTTTATATAGCAAATACAAAATACATGTGCAAGGCATGGATTTAGACACGAAACGTTTTAACAGAGGAGCAGAACATATCTAATTTTTAATTAAAGACACATTTTGTAAACGTTTTTTAAAAAAATGACCATTCTTCGAAAATATTGCAAATTTTAGTGATTTAAAAATATTAAGGATATATTTTATATCATAAAATTGAATTCAGTAGAAAAGATTTTACCTAAAATCTATTGTTTGCAATCAACTGTAATAATAGTATTGGTGTAATTTAGATTTTAAATTAAATTACGGAAATGATATTTTTATCTTGTTGTCCAATAAAAAGTTATGAAATTTTATCTGGAAGTTGCCATTTTCTCGTTGTTGAATATACTGTCTGCACGGGGCATGTTAGTATAAACTTAAAACTGTGGATTTGGGTACATCTTCTATTATACATAACGTATTCCTACTTGCCTAGATGTTTTTAAAAAATAATAGAATGACCCGCATACAAATAACTAAATATTTCATAGTTTCTTAACATGTTTGCATAGTACATAAATGGATATTATTGGACAGATATTTTATGTCAAAAATCAAAAATATAAGTATACAATACTTTTAATTAAAATTGAAAATAAATAATCGTAAAAGCGCAATTTTTAAAGGAACTATTTGACGTCGATAGTGATTTAAAATTACTGCGCTTTATGACGTCAGTACACAACGTCGCACGCGCTTTTTTCTGAAATGTTCAAAAGTGCGTGTCAGTTTTTCCACAAATTCATATTTTTAGGTATGCAAGAAAAAATAACAGTCATGTTTTTTTCCGGTCCGGATCGAAAAATCTGACCCTCGGGCACGCTGCGTGACCGGTAATTCGGCAAGCCTCGTTACCGGCTTACGCGCGTGCCCTCGGGTCGGATTTTTCTATCCGTACCGGAAACACTTGATAGATACTTATAGTCTTCCATTGTCTTGAGCAAATTCCAACATAACCAAAATACCCCATCATTAACGACCTGTCATTTACGTTGAACACATTGACACTGTCAATGAATAACTTGCTTAAGGAATGTTGAAAGCCCAACGATTAAGTTGAATACAAATTAGAATCATTAAGTTGGTATTAGGGCACATCATTCTGAAAAAAGCTAAAGTTGTATTGTTCATAAGAAACAATAACATATATTGGATTGAAAAATATTTGTGCATGATACAATATAGAGTCAGTCCCATGAAATTGGACGTAAATAGAAGTCTCAAACCAAGTCCAACCTTATTTCCTAATGATAATTTATAACGCTATAAAAATACAATTACCAAAAACTGTATGTACATGCGGCAATGCGGTAGTGTGTCCGGTCGGACTGAACCTTGCCAGCTGTATTTATAATATAGGATATTCTTAAAATAATCCATGAAGGTTCACCAAAAAAGGTGGCGTGTCGCGCACATGAACCAGGTCTGTACCACAACGGTCAAGGTAACGCTCAGGGCTCAAAGGTTAAAATGATCCTTACTGGGTTTTGTCTTGACCATAGATTACCGGATTTTCAAAGAATGTCGTCATGAAGGTTTACCATGATGAGGTTGCGTGTCACTCACAAGTCCAAAGTTTGAAACTCGAAGGTCACGTTTAGAGGTCAAAAGATTCACAGCCTTTTTGGAAAATGTTAAATTGGAAACAGCCTTTTTGATTTTTTTTGTTAACTTTTATCGGCAAAATGACGTTTGTATACACATACCAACATGTACGCACGATATTTCCGCCCATTGATCTAAGTGACGTCATTGAAAGCACTGTTGAATTTGAATACGTGTTTCTTGCCAGCAGTAGATGCATTCTTGGACTCTTTGGATCCATCGGTTTCTGTACTTGTAAAAAAGGCAATGGACTTGTTTACAGATTTAGACTTTAAGAACAAATTTTCATCTTGTGTTCACGCATGTATACAGATACAATAGATAACCTGTGTTAATCAGATGTTTGTTCCATACGTTATCGGGGGAGTAACATGTAAAAGCAGTGAACGTTGTTCCGCACTTATTCAAATCCAGGTAGCGTTCACCCGAACCAAAAATGGGAATTATGTAAAAGCTTTGAACTGGATGCTACTCGTGTCACCGTTAAACAATGCCATGGAAGAACACACATGCGTATAGTGCTACGTAAACTAGGTGAGCAATTGCTGATCAGCGTTCCGTAACAAGCTGGTTTACGACGATGATGAAAAGGCGAAGAGCCCTTGCCTGCTGGCTGATGCCATTTTCAATAAAAGCAGAAATTATTGAGAACACTTGGGTGATGATATGGCATTGTCCATATTACTGAGCGCTTTGTCCGTTCTCCCACCCGTAACGTGTTACAAACCCCTCTTAAAGGGTGTTTATCAAACTTGTATTGTTATTCTTACCAATTCTCCGTACATAACCCATTTATTAACATCATTGGATCATATTCAAAGTTACAAAACATTCTTACGCAGCAGTATATAACATTCAATGACGTGTTAAATTTATCTGGGTGACATACAGAATCCGTTTTAAAACAATTCGCGTCACTTTAAAGCCGATGGTCTTAGCCTTTAATGGCGGGTCTTCTGTCAATAAATATCGTGTTTCACTATTCCTTGGCGTCGTTTGTAGCAACGCTTCAATCTGATTTTGTTATTACTTAGCGCTTGTGCTGTGCTCATGGCGAGAAGCAATTAAACATATTGGAACCGTTCATGGCCATACTACTGCCACACTACTATAGCTTAGGTCTGAATGTGCAGTTCGTGTCCACTTTAATGTGTTTGTTTGTATTCGCTGCGTAGAGCTCGCTCTGTGTACGCAATCGCACATTTTTTTCTGATCTCACTTCACTATAAACCTCAGACATATTTACCACAGGGCACAGCGAAGAGCATTTCTTAGCGGAACGTAAAATTAAAGTAGACGACTTAGCTAGCAATACCTCAAATTGGACTTTTTAAGAACACATTTATAAACGACCTAACACATTACATCAAATTCGTCACTTTGCTTGCTCCTAAAAAAAATACGATCTGTTTTTCAATCACGCTAGGAATCTGGTTGTTTAGGAGTAGTCTTCTCGGATTGCGGTAGGTTGCAGCTGCAGTTCAATCCACGGCGGCGTCGAATTGAAGCTAATTATTCTTTTGATAATATATTAGTTTGAATAGGTCTTTTGATTTATAATTCCAGAAGTTCAAAAAAGAATTCTTAAAATTTATTTATTCGAATATTGTATGATGTTGAAATAAGGACATATGGTACCTCTTATAAGAGAATAAGAACATCTGTTAAAATTATGTCGGTCTTATAAGGTTTAAAATACGATTTGATATTCGAAATAAGAATTTCAATAGCTGTTTAAAGTATGAAATCTGAACCAAATGTCCACAAATAGTTTGTCAGTGAAAGTATTAATTAATTGGTAAAGCCTGACTTTAGATTAAAGGTCAGTAATGTATGTGCACGCTGTCCGCCTTCTTTTATACAAACATGTTAAAATTACTATCGTAAAACTATTCCAATGTAAGCGCGGAATGGCGCAGTGAAATATTTTTTTCGGATATTGACAAAAGCCAAAGAAGTTTTTGCCTAAAGCAAAACACGAAGAGACAATTGCGAAACTCTATTTGACAAAAAAAATGATGAACTGAAATGCAGAAAAATGATAACTTTAAATAATTTCTTTCTACAAGAAACATTCTAGATAATTAATGCAATTTCAAATTGCGCGTCACACTTTAATACATGGCGCTTAAACTTTAGAGACGATTTAAATACAATTAAATGGGCGTTTTTCATTAGATTGACGATTTAATTAATTTCTTTGAGGACACGAGGAATACGGTTTTTCGGGTTAAAAGCGTGTAACGACTACGGGATCGGATGCAGATATCGTGTATATGAAATATCGACCTTCCCTTAAAACGCAGTGAAAACCCCAGTGCGTTCAGTGCTTTGATTTGTTTTTGTTACATGTTCTTCTCGTCGTTTTGACGTGCATAACTCCTGTTTGAAACGTAAATGCCTCATGGCAGGACCATTATATTAGGTCAAGTATATAAAATTGCATTTACATATTGATCTTCGTACATATATCTATTTTATTGTTGAAAATGGCGAATGCTCAGTACTAGTAATGCATTAATGACAGAACATTGCTCATTTAGCATTGTTGTTTTTGTTATCATATACCTGACTAAATAAGGATTCGTGCATCTTGTAATTCGAGGGGACTTCCTGCCTTATATTTCCTTTATTCAGTGAGGGAAACCAATGAAAATTGAGTTACAAAGTTACATGCAGAATTAACTATGGATTAGCGCCTTCTGTATGTCAAGACTAATGGTACGCTATATATATAAAGAAACGGATTCACATTCACGTCCTGGGTTTCATCAGTTTCCTATAGACTGAAATATAATTTTATATTTTCAATCCTCAGACCTTTGATATTTGTTATGTGGAAACATAATACGGCCCTCTACCAAGTTTGGTTGAAAATGACGCCCCTGGTGTTGATGCTGGCCCAGACCTTTTGACCTACTTTCTTGTTTTGAAGCTACAGCAAAGAAATTGGGACCATGTATACAGTTTTGAAAATAAATATCAATGTAGTTTTTGGATGACCTTGACTGTGACCTTTGACATAATTTCTTATTTTCAAACTACAACCATGAAATGTTAACATTGTGTATAGTTCTGAAAACAAATATCACAAATGTACGTTGTCTTTGGAAGATCTTGACTGCGACCTTTAGACCTCATTTCTTATTTTTAAAGCTCTAACCATGAAACATTAACCACGTGCATAGTTCTGACAACAAAAATCAACTTTGTCCTCGGATGACCTAGCTATACAGTGACAGTATCAGCAACTTTCTTATTTTGATACTATACAGCAATACACTTCGGACCATGTGTAAAATTTTGAAAACAAGTACCAATGTTGTGCTGGGATGACTGTGACTTTTTGACCTACTTTTTTATTTTCGAAGTAAATGCAATGACGCAGTGAAGACCACGTTTTCAGTTTTGCAAACAAAGATCAATATATGTTGTCCTCGGATGGCGTTTTAATACAACAAAAAAGCTATCGCGTATGAAATCATTTTCAGTGAATAATTGCTTTGTTTCCCTTGAGCGGGCACTAGTGTTATTTTTATAAGAGGTGAATGCACAAGACTATAACCTGTACTCACTTTAATTATAACATAATTAAATGTCTACTGTCAAGAAGCAGATTTGACTTGGCAAGTTTTACCTTGAACACCTTGAAAAACTGCTTTTGGAAAATTATTTTCTCCTTTTCCCCTTCACCATTTCTGTGGCCTGTTCTGGCTCTATTCCACAACTTTTCAATAGTGAATCTGTTTTACTTCAAGGAGTTGTCGCCTTCTTGCCTTTGGACTGTCCAAAGCGTTCAACTCTTTTCTGGACTGTTTTCAGTTTCCCCTTTAATGTTTCATTTTGGTCTTCTAGCGTTTCTATTCGTTTATATGTTCTTTTCAATGCGCGTGACTGCCTTTTCTTTTGAGTTCCTCGGTTACTAGGTCCAGGCATCTGTTTGTAGAACGGCATTTTTACTGTCAATACATCTCCACTTGTTGTACTACTTACACCGTTATCATCTTCTTCATTGGTCGTGGCGCGATTCCCACTATTTGCACTATTTTTACTGGTTGACGCTTCGCTTACATTTGGCATCTCGCAGTTCGCATCACGATTATTCTTGTGTTTGTAATAGAACTTTTTGGCATTCATTTTCAGCCATTTGTCACTTAACTGGTCTTTTTTCCTGGCACGGTACTCTTTCATGCGTTCTGCCTTTGACTTAGCCATCCTGAAATAGAGAGAGGAGTACTTTTTTTACCTTTAACCAATATAATAATAATGCCAAAAAACGCATATTTTTGCCATTATTATGTGTTGTAAGATAGAATGTAATCAAATTTATGCTTGCTGTATTAAATAATGTTGGTAGTAATATACTGCGATATTATATTTGTATATGTTATGTAAAATATATTGAAATGTGTTTCTAATTTACGGGACAAATTGTTCTAATTTACGGGACAATGATGTAACCAGCTATATCATTACGAGTTTTCACCTGTATTAATTTGTATTGATATTTCAATATTGAAAGTATATTAAACTTTTAGAATAGTGCGACTTCGTGTCTAAATTCTATCTAACTAGCTGCAATTCACCATGACAAACTATACGCAAGCTTTGAGAGTGTGTAAATGAAAATGTATCTTTTATTTTAAAATTATTATTTAATGAATTTCAGAATTTGACCGGGAATATAACAGCATTATAGCATGCAAATACCAGTTTATTGTCTGTATGGCAACAGTAATGAAAAGAAAAAGTATTTTCTTAAAGGCACTGTCGATTGAAACCATGAGGGTATACATTTATAATCTACGGGACATTTTGTTCTAATCTACGAATCCAACGTTTGGTAAGAAATTACCGATAAGTATGTTTCATTTTGCATTCTGATCTAGGTATATATTTATCTACAGCATGTCAGCCAACAAACATCAGAATACAATTTTATCGTCACAAGATAATTATAATATGCAAGAACGGAACTTACCCTATTTAAACTCTCCCGAACTTGTAACCTTCATTAACCATATGGCGACTGATCATGTGAATTTGTCTTCCGGTTGCTTACTAAAAGACGAAATGTGATCTAAATAACAAAAATGACGTAAATTACAATGGAAATAATGAGTTTTAGAAGGGGTCTGTCCCGTAAATTATGTCCCTTAAGTTATAAATTCAAGAGAACAACATTATTCAAATTATTACCAAGACTATATTTTCGAAACACATGGATTTCACTTACCCTTTTCGTAAACAAGTATATGCCAGCGACATTTTACAGCTGGTATTGATATAAGGTGCCGGTGTATGCAAATGTTGTCATTTAAAATATGAAAGTCTCGTAGAATAGAAAGCATTTTGTCCCATTCTAAAATCTGAAAATCGTTGCCTTTTATAAGTTTGTCATCAACGTTGGTGTAGAAATCATGTGTGTTTTCATTTGTTTCAAGTTTGAACTTTTGAAAAAAAAAACACAAAATTTACATCGGACCTGTAGATGTACTACGTTTGGTATGACATTTTCATTTGAACTCGTAAATTAGACGTGATTTGACGACATATTGTGATTGATAAAAAAAACGAAGTGCGGTAAAATTAAAACTGTTTCTGTTTTTATTGAAGCCGCTACATCCAAGTTCTTCACAAATAAACTGCAATTCAAAGCTAAAACCATATATATATGAACTGAAATATAAAACAAAATAAGAAATAATGGCTGGCGACATGTACTTTTTTGGACCCCCTAGGTTATTCTATGAAACATTATCTTGGCTAATTAAAGAGTAGTGCTTATATTTCTGTCTAAAAATATCAGGATTACCCATTGTCTTAAAACGAACACGCTACACACAGGTAATGAGGTGTTAGTATCTTGAAATGGCCCATTGAATGCTGGCGACACTGATTGGCAATTCTACGTGAGACAGGGTCTTAGGCTAGGTAATACATCATCAGTCATAAACCTGTCAAAAAGGGGTACAGAATAATATGAATTTAATAACAATATATATAATTTTGCTGGATGACAGTGAATTTAACAATAACAATGGTAATTAACATGGGCCTTTCTGATACTTATCAAAGATCAAAATTACACAGAAAATAATAGTATTTACAGATATTATTTAAGAGAACAATTAACATTGTTTTCTCATACAAAAATGTACAAATCGGCGCGATACCAATTGAGGGCGAATCGGGTTGAATTACATGTATGCTAAAATTTCATTGAAACAACCTTGTAAAATACCAGCAAAATTATTGCTATAAACCGTAAAACATGCATTGTATCAACTTACCTTGTTGTATTATTTAAAATATGAACCGTCGAGTCTCTAGAGGAGTAATTGACTCCTTTCTCCATCGTCAATATTCGTACACCTCATGAGCAATATGGCGGATCGAAATGGGTTCAAAATTGTGCGCGTCTATTTTAACTTAAGATAAGGAATTATCTAAATGACATGATTAGAAGCTATCGATATAATTATTTCTGCTAATGTTTGTTTAACAAAATGAATTTTAACAACAAAAAGAAAAAAAGTCTAATAACATGCGAAATCCTAGACATGGGGAAAATGATCAAGAACCCAGAAATATGGAAGAAGGCGACGCAGACCAAATAAAATATATCAGCCTTGGTTTGCCCGCTCGTTCGAGAAAAACTGTGTTGTTGTTTTTAGAAAACGAAAACAACATGATGTTGTCTCTGAAATTGAGACTTTTCGAAGTGGAAATATTGTAGTAAAAAGGAAATTTTATATTAAAAAAGTAAATTACAATAATAAGATATTTCAACTGCACTCGAATTTATATCCACAATCTTGAACATTAACGCTTCTCGAACTAATACATCTCGAACGTGTGATTGTACATACATGTATGTTCAACATTATTTAATGCAACACAGGCATTCCGCCGAACGTATCTGAACTGAAAACAACAAATCGCTCGCGCTAAACATATTTTCTTTATGACGTAAGCCCAATTTAGCATGGTGAATAGAGTACAGTCGAACCCCGTTGGCTCGAACTACCAGGGACCAGCGAAAATACCTCGAGCCTCGGAAAAATAGAGCCAAGCGGGAATGTTTAACATCAGTTAATAACAATCGGTCGTTCGCTTCCAGTTCAAGCCAACGAGGAATTCGAGTCAAGCGAGTTCGAGCCAACGGGGTTCGACTGTAATCAATTTTTCCATCGTCGTCGTCGGCTTTACACCTTCGTTTCTGATCAATAACTTTAGAATGAGATGTTGTAATAGAATCTTAAAACTTTGTATGCACATGGTAATGATTCTAATTGGTTTCGTCCTGGTGACCTTCTCTTGACAGTGGGTTTCAGTCAATAAATCAAAGACGTTTGACTTAACATTCTTGTATTAAGTATGATTACTGACCATGTCAAGTAGTTGATCAATGTATTGTTTAAACCCAGTAAGTGTTAGGTCATAGTTGTTGCGAATCTTGTTAGATGATGTCCGCTCAAAAAATCCAGAACGCTTGAGCCTACGGTCCTCGACCTTGGTATGGATATTGGTCTTGGACAGTAGGTCAAGCCTATTGATTTTGATATCGATATGTCAAACGTTACGGTCGTAGTGACGACCTTCTCTAGAAAAACGCAAGTGATCCCTTTCGGCAATGATGTGCGCATGAAAGGGAAATTATAACATAAATCAAATTAAGTTATTTTTAGTTGTTAGGAATTAAGGGACATAAAATAATACCCCATTGGACGACCTTAATTTACCGTTTGTAACACTATCTCAAATTATGTTCAGAGATAGTTTATGAAACTTACTAAAGAGATCAAAATTGTGTTATGGACGACATCGTGTCATAACAGTCAAATCCCGTTTGCTCGAACACCCAGAGACTGGCGAAAATACCTCGAGCCTCTGAAAGTTCGAGCCAAGCGGTAATTGCTAACATTCAATTTTAAATAAATCGGTCCTTTTAATCAAGTTCGAGCCATCGAGGATTTCGAGCCAACGGGGTTTGACTGTATATATTCAGATAATACTGGTTTCTAGTGGGATATTCTTGTCCAATGGCAGTGTTGCCATGTTGGTCAAGGTCATCTGAAACAAGAAACATGTTCATTACAAATCACATGCATGCATGCTGCATTTGCCAGAAAAGGACAACCAGTATGATTCCTTGCAGATCCCGTGCGTTACATAACAAGCCCCATGTCCTCCATGATGAATCCATCCGGAATCGCTGAAAGCTAGATAGTCGCTGCAAATAGGTAATACATATGTATATATATATATGGTTTTATTAAATTCAATACCGTCTGAGAACAGGATTCTCACTGGCAATTATTGCAACAACATACAGCATACATATTACTTTATATACCGCTGCATGCTAATATAAATGTCACGTGCCTTGATTACCAGAATTAGTTTCTTATTAGCTCGTCTGATTTTTTTTTAAATGGCGAGCTATTGTCGTCACTGGATTGTCGCCGTCATCGTCGGAGACGTTGGTTTAGTTATGCGTTCAGGTCATTTATATGGAAACTATCAAAGCTATCACTTTGAAACTTGGGGAACTTGTTCATCTCATTGCCTTCTTTACATTGTACCCTAAATATGCTGTGTCTCACCTTCTTTTTTGAGGGGGGGGGAGGGGGGGGGGGTTAAAACATGGATTTTGGTTGATTTCCAGAATTGGACATAGGTTCTGCTTTTTTTTGTATTGATTTCATTTTTATTTCACAGACAATGAATGGATTATGCCTTCAATATATAAAAACGGGTTTTTGAGTCACACATTTGCAAGGGTAGGAGGGAGGTAGGGGGATATTTTAGTATGGTTGGACTTTGTAATTTCGAGCTAGTCTGATTTTTTAAAGTTTTGTGCTCGGATCACTTAAAAGCAAACTATTAAAGCTATCACTTTCAAACTTTGGAATACTTGTTCACTTTCCAATATACGAAATGAAATAAATAAACCGTGAAAGGATAAAATCAGACGAGCGTTAAGCACCCGCAGGCGGTACTCTTGTGTTGTTAGACCAGAAAAAAACTGCAGAAGAAAGAATAAACAGTGGATTGTTGGGGCAAGAAGAAACTTTGCAGAATAAACAGTGGATTGTTGGAAAAAATACGAAAACTGCGCCCGCTTTGCACGACCAAGCAAGTCTTTTCCGTGAAAGAGTTAAGTCATAAAGTTTAACTGCAGCGGACTTAAACGTTCCTCTTTTTGAGTATGTAAACCGTCCAAATACATCCGAGGTTGTTTTCGATAAAATGGCCGAGGAGTTCCGAATGCCTTAATTGTACGCCATTTTTAACCTGATGTTTACTAAACTTATATGAAATAGTTAGATATTTACTGTATAACGGTACCGCTCGAAAACCTGCCAGATCTGTCCATGCATTACCGAATTATGTCCCTTGAAATTGACATAGTGCTAGTATACGGCTTTTGAACACAATAGAACCTCTATTTTTATACGATATTCACGAAGATTGGACATAAGTCAAATATTGCTGAGATCTCGGTTTCGGTTATATTTGAAAACTATCAAGATCCGCCCGTGAATGACAGGAGTATGGCCCTCGAATTTGTCAAAATTGCTTTAATAAACACGTGAACACAATAGAGCTTATATTTAGGGAGCCATATCTACTGAGTCCTAATGCATCTTAATCAATACACGTACAAGAATGCCTGTCTTGATCAAATATTTACATAAGTTAAGTTCGCTGTTGGGTCTGGTCAAGTAGTTAAAGTAGGTCAAACGGTCATATTTAGGGAAAACTTGTTAACACACTTGATGTCACATTTTAGCCCCTTTTCCATGAAACATAGTAGCCATGTAGAGTCAACAAAGACATAAGTCATTAAGTTATAACTAAACATATCATTTTTTTTCTTTTGGAACTCGGGTCAGAATGTTTGTCTAATTGATATTTAGTTAATGATCCTGTAATGACGGATATAGTTGGCGTTCGTCCGCCCGTCTTTACATCCGTTCGTTCGGAGTCAAGACTATATACATGTAACTAAGGCACATACATTAATGAAATGTAGTGTTTAAACATAGTGAGGGGATACAAGCGCAAGTTTGTTCTGGGTCCAGTAACGACAAAGTTATTGCCCTTTAATAAAAAGAAGCTGAAATGCGTCCCTCACACAGCCATTACTTGGTAACGACGTAAATCAGTGAAACATATGCACGTGAAGGATGTATAGCCATGGTGAAGTGTGGTCATCGAAATATTTATCTGGGTCAGGAACACAATGGTCATTTCGCTTTTGCCTTTGATTAATGTGAAAAAAAGCTTACATATATATATATATATTTTCCGTCCAAGCTATTAGGCCAAAACAAAAAATCGTTTGTTTCCAATTTCTTCTTGAAAACAAATGGATAGGTAGGAATTAAAAATCTCGATGTTTGGCCCATTTGAGACCCTTGTCTCTTCTTGTACCATACATACATACAGGCGTACAGCAGTGTCGACACCTTTCGTAGTTATGAGGAGTACATTTTCATTGTCTTCTAGTCAAACTAAGCATTTTATTGGTATGATTTGAAGAACAAAAATACATATTTTTGTAAAAAAAAAAATCGGGTTACACTAATAATTCTAAAAAAATAAATTAGCACACACCAATAGATAATTCCTTCAGACATCAACACATCCTCTGATTTGGGGTAAGACCATTACCACAGCGTAAAGATTAAGCGTGGTACTTAGTGGGGGCATATAGACGATTTTATTGGATGTACACTAATAATATGTATGTTATAATTTAAGTAATTGTATAAGAATCTTATTATTTAAGATGGGTCGCGCCTGATAAACGAGACAACACGTCTTTAGTTGCCATTGAGAGTTGGCCATACTTGTTCCAACTGGCCTAGATTATTACGTGTTTTCAGTAGGCGGTAACCAACTTACGGCGTCTTGTATGTTAAGTTTCAAAACTGCATTTTAACGATTAAGCGTGGTACAACTTAAAGGCCGATATGCGTAATGATTGGTTGAAACGTAGGTTATACTATACTAATTTCAATAAACTCATTGTTTCAAATGGGAAGTTTATCAGGAGGTTTCTCGCCGTTATTTTTCAATAAACCATTGAAACGTATGAAATACAAACATTGATTTTATTAAGAAAATGTTTTCTGCACATTTATTCATCTTTTTTTTCTTATATTAAAACATTTTTTTATTAATTGTGATGAATCTTATCTGGGAATAAGAATACACCTTTAAAATGTTCTCAGGTACAATGCGAATCAGCATTAACCACTAATAATGCACCAAACCTTGAAATAACAAAAATAGATATCATCGCTTGTAGGCGCGATCCTTCGGCTGTTGTGAGCTTCGTGGATTCGGAAATATTTTCCTGTGAGAATTGTTCGGGTTAGCCCCACACGCATTGACATGTTGATAAGTAAAAAGTGGTACTTTGGTTCTTTGTTGGGCGTACATATATATAATTCAACCTTGAACACAGTTGGCCTGTTACAACAAAAAGACCCAATAACAAATAAGAACCATGCCAACATATATATGTATACCAAGTTTCAATACAAGGCATAGAGTGTTAAGAGTATCTTACTGTCATCTATAACATTTAATTGGCAAGCGCAAAATAAACTTGCCTCATATTGCAGTGGGCGGAACCTCCGGTCGATCCTCGCCATGTCCGTGATCATCAGGCTGCAGGGCCTGTCATGGTCCGCCAGCGCCATGGATATCCGAAACTTCTTCAAGGGCCTGAGTATTCCACCAGGGGGCGTCCGCATTATCGGCGGTGAGAAGGGTGACGCCTTTATAGCCTTTGGCACCGACGAGGACGCCAGACAGGTTGGTGAACTACTTGTAAACGCTTGAGGGTTAAAATGTGACATTTTGTCGCATGTGTGTCTCTTTCGAGTGTAATTCAAGTTGGGTTATAGGTGCAGACACTAGGAAAACATTGCTATCCCAATAGAGGCCAATTAACTAGACAAATCTTGATCAAACTTGGTCATAGATGAACATACTCCAGAATGTTGTTTTCTTAAAACTGTTAAATTATGGAATTATGAAACCTGTCGTCGTTAACACTCGAAATTCCATTCTCTATGGTTATGACAGTTGATATGAACCTTTATGTCAACTATGAAAGTGTTCAAGTTAGATTACGGGTCATGCATAGAGCCACAATTTCTACACAATATTCATAAACCCTGGTAAGAATATAGGTCATGGATGTCGGAAAATTAAGTGACAATTTTACCCGTGGCTCAAGAAGAATCGAGTTATTTGGATAAGGATGTCGTCGGGCTGGCGGGCGTCCAGGTGGACTTTTGTTAGGATTGACGTACATTGATGAAACTTAGTATATGAAGCTGAAGGTCACTGTTACTGAAGAGGTCCGTCAAGATGAATTATGCAAAACCAGGAAACTTATATTGCATGTCATAATAAACTAACTGAATATTTTAATTCAGTTATATTGTATCTGTGGACAACTTTCGGAAAGTTTATCGTGTAAAACCAGTTTGTGTCGCATTGCAGCGTCTAGTTAATTCAACTTTGTCAAGATATAAATTAACGATTTCGTATAAATCAACCTTGTGAAATGGTTCAATTCCTTGTAAACCCAACTTTTTAACCAATGAAAAAGCTTCGAATTCATATTTGCCCTGATTCTCCCACCGATTAATTTAGATTGTATTGGTCCTGTTTCCCTGATCGATGTGGAAAGTATTGCTCCCGTTTCATTGACTGATAAAGTTTGTATTAGTCCCGGTTTCGCTGATCGATATATTTATTATAAGCCCCCGTTCACCTGACCGACAAAGTAAGATTGTCCCAGTTTCCTTGACCCTTTATATATATTTATATAGTAAGTATTGGCAACGATTCCCTGACCGAAAAACATGTAGTTGGTTTTGGCCCTGTTTCCCTGACCCATATAGTAGATATAGTCCTGGGTTTCCTTGACCGATATAGGAAATATCGGCCCTCAGTCCCTGACATTTGTAGTAAGAATTAGCCCCGTTTCCCTGACCCTTTTAGTTAATATTTGTCCCACTTCCCTTACAGATATAGGTATTATTTGCCCCGTTTAGCTTATCGATTACGTTATAATTGTCCTCGTTTCCCTGACGTTATATTGGGTCCGTTTAAACCGACTGATATAGTTGTTACTGGCCCCGTTTCTACAAGCGATTATGGTAGTATTGGCCCCGTTTCCATGACCGATTTATAAGTTTGTAATTCCCCCGTTTACTTCACTGACACAGTTCATATTGGCCCCGATTCCCAGACCCATATAAATATTTTCAGCCCTGTTTCCCTGACCGATATACTTGTATGCTGTATTGGCCCATTTCTCATTAACTGTATTATTAGTATTGGTCCGTCTCCTTGAACATATTATATAGATTGTATTTAGTCATTTGCCCATTTTGCCCTGTCCTATTTAAATGTTATTGCCCTGTATTCGCTGACCGTTATAATTATTATAACCCTCGGTTCCCTGATCGATAGAGTCAGTTTAGGCAACGTTTCACAGACCGATTAAGTTACTATAGGCACCGTTTCCCCGACCGATATAGAAACTTGAGGCACTGTTTCCCTAACCGATATAGAAACTTGAGGAACCGTTTCCCTGACCGATATAGAAACTTGAGGCACCGTTTCTCTGACAGATATTGAAACTTGGCACCGTTTCCCTGACCGATATAGAAACTTGAGGTACCGTTTCCCTGACCGATATAGAAACTTGAGGCACCGTTTCCCCGACCGATATAGAAACTTGAGGCACCGTTTCCCTGACCGATATAGAAATTTGAGGCACCGTTTCCCTGACCGATTAAGTTAGTGATTGTTGGCCTCTTTTTCACCGATCGATTTAGTTAGTAATGGCCCCGTAAGTATTGGTCCCGTTTCCATGGCTTATATTTAGCCCCGTTTTGACGACAACGTAGGTAATATGCTATTGTTATATGTTTCAGGCGATGATGATGTCAAGCAAACTGCTGAATGATCTGCCGGTACAGCTGTACCTGAGCAGTAAGACGGAGATGCAGAACACGATACTCCAGGTAAACGCCCGTGTTACTGTTTTGAAGGCGATAATGACGTATCTAGTTTGACTATACTATACTATAGAATAGTTCCTGTGATAAATGTATTGGTATTTACTGAAAGGCATATTTTTCAATATATTTCATATGTATCTTACTTTGTAACTTTTACATCACTGCAATACCTGCTAAATGTGTACATGTATTATGCCAAAGACCTAAACTAATGTTTGCAGTTTTAATTATCGTTTCATCAATTTGTTTTAAGGCGAAGACAACTACTACGACACCTCCTGTGGTTGAAACACTTACACCTGCGGCCCAGCAGCCCACTCTGCAGATGACGGGGCCATCTTCCGGGTTGCTTGCCAACCAGCAAACTTCTGGTGGAGCAACGGGCGTCAAGATAGACCAGTCCACGTTAGCATCCCTGAGTCAGATATCCGGCCTGCTTCCGGGGAACATTCAGCAGGCTTTGGGATTTCTTGCTAGTGCTAACTTAACAAATCCTCTAGGAACTAATAACGCACAGGGACATACAACTGGTGTTCAAAATAATCAGACAAAAGGTTTTCAAAGTGTGCTTCCAGGAGAATATTCAGTTGGTGGCCAGACTAACAATGTGGGCCAGTACAGGCCGAATCAGCAAGCGAACTTTAACAATTCGAACATTGTGAACCAAAGTGGAAGTAACCAAGGCCTAGGACAGTATCCGCAGAACCAGCCTGGATGGGGACAGCAGCAGCCATTCAACCCTCAGGGTAACCAGAGTCCACAAAATACCGTACATGAGCCTCCATCGGGTTTCCCCGGGCAACGGCTTCCACCCATGGGCAAACTGAGTGAACAGGTACACAAGCAACCACAGCAGCCACAAACTTCCGTCAATCAGTTCGGTAACACAGGGATGCCATATGGACGTGGTCAACCCGCAGTAACAAAACAGAATGCTGGTCCAGTGTCATCGTTTGGGAAATTCTTTCCCACTGGGCAGACCCCGCCCGCCACATCTGTCGCACGTACAGGCGCACCTGGTGGTAATTTATCAAGTCGCGGTAGTTCTACGTCTCTGTCAGACCAAGTAGATGAATTTGGTAGAAACAAACCAGTGGATAAGGTTAAATCCACAGACACGCGAGACAACAAGCGAGGAAGCAAAGAGAGGGACCGATCGCGTGACAGGTCACGGGAGCGTTCACGCAGAGACAGCCCACGTGACCGTGACAGAAGAGATCGTGACTCATCCCGACGGCGTGACAGGGACGACGACAAGAAGTCACGACGAGATCGGGATCGTGACCGCCGCCCGCGTGACCGGGATAAGGACCGCGACAGTGACTCTTCCAGCAGCAGGCGGGGAACCAGGAAGCGGTCTCTCTCGCCAGACAGCAAGGACATTAAAGAGCAAGACAAGAAACTTCAGACAAATAAACCAGGAAGCAATGTTCCAAGTGCACTGGAGACAGCATCGAAGCCATTTACGTTTGATACATCCTCGTTGACGTCTAAGATGACAGTCACATCTCAAACCGCCATCCCATCAGCCACCCCTCCAAGTGTCAGCTCCGTATCCTCGCCGTTGTTTCCGGTTGTTCCTCCTGCTACTCAAGCGGGGAAAAATATTCTTGGACAACCACCAGCCTTTCTCAGGCCGCTCTTAGGACTCGCAACATCTACAAGTACACCGACTAGCGGACTTAATCCGCCAAATATCCCTAGTCAAGTTCCCCCGATCTCACAGCACATGAGTGCCGGGCCTGGGGCACAGTTTCCCGGAAACCAAAGATATCCTGGGCCGAGGAGCATGTTACCGCAGGGAGATGTCGGTGCAAGGCCGAATACCAGGATGCCGCTCATGGGAATGGGACCTCAAGGTGCCCAGGAGCCCAACAGATTTAGACCTCCAAACCCCGCTCAAAATAGCTATGGACCTGTACCGCCTGTTTCCGGTATGAACAGAATGCCAGCTCCAGGTAATCGAGAAACAAATACATTGTTGCCAAATCCGCCTTTGGTCAACCAACCGTTTATTCCAAACCAGAAGGACCAGAACACCAATGCGCCCTATGGACGGGGACAGCCCCCACTTGACGGAGGTTTCCGGTCTCCTGTGGGTCGTGAGCAGGGTAACATGGGGCCGAGAGATAACTTTAATAGGCCTAGTGAGGGCCCAGGTTTTGACCACCCACCAGATCAACAACCGCCTTTTGGTGGCAGAGGACATCAGCAGTTTGGAGAAGGACCGCCAGTTGGACAGAGACCGCCAGCATTTCGCGGGAGAGGTGACGGGGGCCCACGGTTTGGCGGCAGATCAGCTCCTTTACTTCCAAACCCGGACCAGCCGCCTTTTGAAACAGCACACGATCACAGAGGACCGCCTCCAGATCATAGAGGAGCTCCTCCTGGAGCATTCAGAGATCGACAGATGCCGATCGATGACCGTCCCTTTGACGAAAGACGGCATCATTTTCATGGAGCACCTGATAGAGAGGGAAAATTTGAGAACAGAAGTCCACCACCATTTGATGATTTACACGGAGTTCCGCCGGGACCGCCTTTTGATAGAGAGGCAAATATTCAAGGAAGAGATAATTTCAGATATCAATCTCATAGGGGCCGAGGAAGGGGTGGACATTATATTGACAACAGACGTCCGCCTGACTTCCCGGAACCTCCCGTTGAAGACCATGGATTTGGCCCACCGGAGGTCTTTTATGACGATCCGCTTGCCATACGCGACAGGGGAAGACTGGAGCCAGGCGACCGATTTAACAGGCCACCTAACGACGTGCCGTCTGACTTCCGACCTCCATTTTCGAATGATAGGTTTGATGGTCGACCCGACGATAGATTAGACGGAGAACCAGGTTTTAATAGTGGCCCCGGGGAGCGATTTGCTGGTCGAGGCCGAGCCCTTCTTGATACTCCTCGTGGAAGAGGCGGCGACTTTCCTTTCGAAGGACCACAGGGTCGCGGAGATGGTCGGCGATTTGATGGTCCACCGGGGCGCTTTGATGGACCACGAGGCTTGGAATTTGATGGCCCTCTTGGTCGCGTAGACAACATGTGCTTTGCTGGTCCACCTGGTCGCGGCGATGACGGGCGATTTGATCGTCCACTTGGGCCTTTTGATGGACCTCCAGGTCGTGTTGGGCGCGGAGACGATCGACACTTTGATGGACCTCCAGGAAGAGAATTTGATAGCGGCCCTGGACGCGGCGACGACATGTGCTTTGAAGGGCCACCCGGGCGTGGCGATGATAGACGTTTCCATGGCCCTCCGGGCCTTATGGACGGTCCTTTAGGTCGCGATGACATTCGATTCGATGGCCCTCCGGGACGCAACGATGACAGGCGCCTCGATGGTCGTTCTGGCCCCGGCGACGACAGACGAATCGATGGACTAAGGGTTCGTGATGAGAGGCGTTCAGGTGCGCCAACAGCCAACGAAGATGATAGACGTTTTGATGGGCCACGAGTTCGCGATGAAAGGCACCCAGGTGGACCACCTAGTCAAGGCAACAGACGAATGGGTGGTCCAACAGGAAGTACGTTCAATTGCCCACCTGGAAGTGAAGGATTTGTCGATAAGCGCTTCGATGGACCCTTAGGTCAAAGGGAAGATCGTCGCTTAAGTGAATCGGAAGACTGGGACAACAGGGTGCCTCCAACTGGGTTCGTAGCCCGTGAGCCTGATCGCAACATTGGAGGCGCTCCGGGGAGAAATGATGGCCGGCGTTTCATTGGTTCAGCCAACGACATAAGACAGGGTGATTTCAAAGAACGGTTCGATGACGTGCCTCACAGAGAGGACAGACGTGGTGACGGCCCCGGACCACAGAGGGATGACCGCCAAGGGGTCGAAAGGCGGTCGGAACGGTCTGACAGTCGAAGAGGGGACGACAAACGTTCAGAGAGGCACAGCGACAGAGACAGGCGTTCCGGAAGGTCAGACGACAGGCGGGTAGAAGACAAAAAAGCTGATAGGAAACGGTCGGAAGACTCGAGCAGGTCGGACCGGAGGTCTGAGAGGGACAGACGGGATAGGTCGGATAGAAGTGACAGAGGCCGGGAGACCAGGGACAAGAAGGAGGAATCGAAGGACAAGAATCGAGATGACAAAAATAGCTCCAAAGTTTCTACTCGGGAAGAAACGAAAAAACTGGAGGATAAATCCATCGATTCACCAAAGAAAAACGCAAACGGAGAATCCACTGCAGCAATTAAAGATAAAGAAAATGCTGATATAAGAAAACCATCTAATATTGATTCTTCCACAAAGAAAGAGTTGGTCAAAGTTAGTGAGATGGAAAAAATGTCAACGGACGTTGAAAAGTCATTAAAAACTGTTTTGATCTCAAATCTAGCAAAAGATGCCACTTATAAAGAAATAAGAAAGTTCTTTTCCAATTGTGACATTCCTAAAAACGGCATTAAACTGATAAATGACGGCGAGGGGAAACGAACGGATAAGACGTTCATACTGTTCTCGGACGAAATATCATTTAAAGAGGCTCTGAAGAAAGATAGATTACGACTGAAAGCTTTGCCAATTGTAATCAAGCCGGTGCCGAGGACGGAGTATGACGCGGCCATAGACAGCTACACGCCGCCCGGAAGTTTGGACCGTGGCAAGGAGGTGGACTTGTGTAACACAATGAGCGCCACCCTGAGGGCTCTGAAAGGCGAGCCAGAACTTACACTACCGAAGATATCAAGTCCAAGACATCAAGAAGACTTTGTGGTGAAAATAGAAGCCCTGCCAAATAATACCACTTCTGATGCAATTCGGAGGCTTTTCCATGGGTGTGCAATAGCTAAAAAGGGTGAAGCAATATTTATAGACTCTGACAGTAAACTGCCCTGTACTGGTGTAAGTTATGTGGAATTTGAAAATGATGAGTCCTTTAAAAAGGCTATGCAACGGAAATGGCTGAATGGCATAAGCATAAAGCTGACTCGGTCAAACAAACAGGCCATTGCGTCCATGTTAGCGAAAATGAAAGCTGAAGTTGAAGCCAATAGGGCGCCAGAGAAAAAAGATCCTAAACCAAGTGTTCAGTCGGTCCGCCCGGCAGACACAAAGTCCCCAGATATATTTGGCTCCACGATCTCAACACCGGAAATCAAACTTGATTCCGATCAAGTATTCCTGCGACTGAAGAATACGTTGGGTCTCAAAAACTGGGACATCCGGCCGATATTTGATGGCCTTGGTGTGAAAGTGATAAACGTCCAGGTTGCTCATGATGCCATTGGTAAACCAGTCGGAGAAGCATTCGTAGAGTTCGACAACAGTGCATCGGCACAGAAAGCTCTTCAAAAAAAGAACAATTTATATGTTAAGGGACAGAAGATTTCGATGGAACCTTTAAACCGGGTCGAGGCTATTGAAAGTCTCCGCATGTCTAAACAAGCCCTGCAGCCGGAGCCTCCGTCACGTGACGACGTGTTCTACTTCGTCAAGGCTTCAGGTCTGCCCAAGAACGCGACTACAGGGGAGTTGATGATATTCTTCACTGGATACCAGCCGGCCCCGGAGTCCATCCGCCTGAACATCGCGGACGGGAACCAGCCGCCAGACACCAGCACGGCACTAATCGGCTTTCGGGTCCGAGAGGACGCGGAGCGCGCTGTGGGAGAGAAGAACCAGCAGCTTCTCCGGGCACAGAAAGTCCAACTCACCAAGGTTATACTCTAGGTGAGGCATCACCTTTCTAAAAAAGCATTAACGATTATAAAAGTAGCTCGGAGTCAGTTGTTACTTTTATTTTAGTTTGTACGTTATGGCTTATTAGCTAAATTGACCTATATTAAACACAAATAACATCAAACGTTTATTTCGAAAGAAAATTTTCAAGTTTAACAAGTGTTTCAGTTTTATTTTTCCTCTAATACAGAAGACGACTTTAAATAGATTTTGAATATTATATATATATTTCAGTGTGCAACAGTCCGATAAAGACTTTGTTATTCCGAACTAGCAGGGCTGCTGAAGTGTTTCAAGGTTTCCTTGTGGCCGTGCGACGTTTGCTTCCAGTCGTGTATGTTCGCGATGGAAGTGTCAGCTGAGTGGGACCTGGGCGGCCCATCCCACACCCCGACAACCCCAACCCATCTTCTCGGTCCACGGATACAGAAAAGATTGCTGCTTAATCGAGTTAACATGATTGTGGTGGACGTGTGTACATACGTTTTAAAACATTCATATGATCCACATGGTGGTTTATTGACTGACATGTATTTCAAACTGTGCCTTGCCGAATATCTGATGCATCGTGTGCTGTTAAGTACTGCTATTGGGGTTCATGTTAATCATTGCTCATTCCCATTTGTACATAATCGAGAATACTAGTACATGTGAACTGGTTACAATTTTGTTGAAGATTTGAAAGAGACTTGGAAATACATTTGCTTGAAGAGCGTTAGTGTTTAAATTTTAATTTAGTCGTTGTTATTTGCAGATATTTTATCATTGGAACGTTATCGGACGTTCCTGTTTTAGTGATTTCATTGTAAATATCACATAACATAGGCATATGTATCATTTTCACTGTTTTAAAACCGAAATTTAGCTTTATGGTGTTCATGTTAAGTAATTTAAAAAAAAACAACATTTTAAATCACAGTAATCATATCACATTGCTCGCCTTTACATCATCACTACCGAGAACATCTGTCAAATCAGTGTATGTGTAAAATTGTAAATACATTGTGTTCATAGTATTTTATCAAAACTGTTCATGCTGTTATTGAACTTGTGTATTTCATTGTGAAAATTACTGTACACAATGTTGTTTCTGGTCAAAATCTAGAATAAACAAATATTTAAACGCATTGTTCTCCGTTCTTGAATGGTTTTCATAAGAAAACTGCGTGTGAGATATTGATAGAAGTCATCCATTTGATCTTGTCTACCTCATGGGGGCAGGGTGCGTTGTTTGGACACACCCCTTTGACCTCAGGCCCCCCCCCCTCCCCCGCCCCATTTAAAAAAAAATAATCCCAGACTTATTAAAAATGATGGGGGAACTGTGACTAATGAAAACTTACATTTAAATGGAATTTTATATGGAATATTATATTTATATTTTTTAAGTTATCATTAGTAACAGTTCCCCCTTCATGGGATTTTTTTTTAAATGGGGGGGAGGACTTGATCGAAGGGGTGTGTCAAAACAACGCACCCTGCCCCTGTGGGCTGACTCTCCTTCCACAGAAAATGATAATTGTTGTCGTTATTGTCCTTCAAGCATTTGTCAAACTGTGTCAACCCGTTCACATTCTAACTCAGATGATCACTTATAGTTAAGACACGTACACCCGTCTGTACGCTTTGGTTTTGACGGTTTATTTACCGCGTCTATTTTTTTCTCGATGAAAGGAAGGTCGAGGTATTATCATATTAAGAATTGACGTAGTCGGCGTGCAAAAAAATCTATAACCTTAGCCATAACAGGCATGTCGTTCTAGACATTTAACTAGGTACAAATGCTGCAAGATATATTTAGTAGTTAGATGACATGAAGTGAATTCTTTATGATTGAGAATGGGCGGAGTGAGCGTAGCGAACGAGTCCCATTCGGAGCTCCTCGGCCATTTTTTTCAAAAACAACCTCGGATGTATGCCGGTACATCAGTTCCAGTAGTTCGTAAATTTTTGAATAATATCATTAATTAAATGAAGTGTTTAAGAGTTGTATTTACTGATCTCAGTTTTAATTGATTACCAGTGAAGTGTGTTATTGCAAACATGATTAAGATTCCCAAGAGTTAAGTCATAAATTTTAACTGCTAAATAAGACTACTACGCGATCTATTTGCAGCGGACTTAAACGTACCACTTTTTTAGTATGTAAACCGTCCAATTTTGAAAAAAATGGCCGAGGAGTTCCGAATGGAACGAGTCCTTCTCAATCTTTAAGAATTCACTTCGGGTCATCTAACTGACTTAGAATACAACCTCATTGGCTGATACATTCTCGACGCAAAATCTGACGCAGGGAGTGTGTATCGGATGATAGGCAGTGGGCGGATCTTTACACATGCGCGAAAGTTAAAATTCTTAATGATTAAGTCTACTACTTAATGGTTGCCTGTCTGCAATCTCATTGAAAATGTAGGTTGTAATCTAAGAGATAATAAGTACATTGACAGCTAGGCACACAACTCTGGTTTTAATAAGAGTAGAGTTATGTCCCTTTAGAATAAAAAAAAAACATCATAGAAAGAAGTGGAATATATATTTAAAAGAAAAATACAACATACGAGCGTTGACGTTGGGGCCACTCAATTAAAATGATCTTCTTCAAAGGAGGAAATAAAGAATTGTAGTTCAATCCTATTTGTTATCGAAAAAGAAGAACCGTAATTTTGCTCCAGGAAAACCGAGCAGCAGTTTCATAGTAGCTTATGTTGCTATTGTTAATATATGTCAAACCGCTAGATTATAAATAATTCTTCGTTTAAATAAAGCAATAATGCAAACAAACTTCTGAAAGATCTCCAAGGACCGCAGATCGATAATGGATAGATCGCTTTTGTTAGCTCGCTGTAAACCTTATCAAGTATTTTCATAAATGTTGTGTTTATCAAAAAGATAAAATATCCTGAAATTTGAATATTCAGTTTACAAATTATAAAAAGTGCAATCGTGTTCGAACTGAAATGGAATGGATAGATAAAAAGGAAAGCATGTTAAGGAAGTAACATCAGTTACGAACATGATTTAATTGTAATTTTAACAGTCTTAAGTCATAAGTACGTTGGGTATACTTGTATCAGAGAAAAAGTTTTATCGACTTTAATTGTGTCAATAGGTAAAATTCAACGTATTAAGTACGGGTTGAGACGTGCAATACTTTCAACAGAAGGGATATACAGGTGGCGTCGGTGGTGCTATAGGCTAGGAATACCGACGGTGCCGACATGGCGAGTAGCAGCCGGTCCCAGCTGTTTGCGGTAGGCAGCGGCGGTGGGGGAGATGGCGGCGGTATCGACACGATGAGCAGCACAACCAGCCTCCCCGCAGACATGAAGGAACTGTAAGTACACTTCCGATCCGTGATTCTTATGGGCGTCATATTCTTTCAATATGGGCGTTGAGGGATGAAACGTGTTATCATCTACCCGGATATTCCAAATACAAATCTAATAAAAAGAGGCATGACGTACATGTATACATGAAGTTAGGTTTGTCATTGGCCCAAGACTGCTTTAGAATACATAGGTATACTATTTCTCTTCTACAGCAATTCATAGCTCAGAATAATATGGTTCGTATTGACAAATACTATGTCAAAAATACATGTAACAAAATACGAGATACAAGAAAATTTATGCCACGTCGGATATACATAAATTACACTAGCTCGCAGAGTTATTCTCCGACAAAATGAAAATCAAATAACATATCAATATTAATGCATCAAAGACTGACATGGAAGATAACAAATAAATGCATTCAAATAAGATTAAAGTCAGAGTATTAGCAAAATAGTTAAGACTTAGAATATTATCGTTTTAAATGATTATAAATACATCGATTCTAGATAAAATTATAAACATATGAGAAATATTTAATTACCACTGTTGACAAGGAGGTATGTTTATTAATACTATAATTACAAGATTATTCAGGCGATGCTTATGTCTGATTTTATTATGGGAAAAAAAGTTTTAGCTAACAGAATCCAAAAATTGAAAAAAAACACTAAAATACCAAAGGGAGCACAAACACATGGTATTACAGACATACCATAGGAAAATATGACAAATGAAAAGAAAGACGCACTTATAGAAAAAAAGTTGAGCATGCTAAAACTACATTTATAAATAGAGATTAGAGGCAAAGGTTTAAGTAACTTTTAAGACATTTACACACTCTTGTATACAACACTTCCAGAACAAAACAACATTAAATTTAGAGCAGTCTAAAATACAAAATAATTATTTGAAAATTAAGATACATATTTCGCCCAAAGGGCTCAAGAACTGCTTATCATCATTGAACTACTAATTGATAGGTTTCACTGTAAAGCCCGCCTTCAGTTCCGCGCGCACAGGACTTGGACACAATTTCAAAGGCGTCATTTCCGAAATACACGTACAAATAGGCGTGTTTAAAAAAAGTTTAATTATATTATTTAATGACTTATATAATTCCATTTTAAGGCATATCATAAATTAACAAAAATGTGTTTTAGTCCCAGTAAGTATTTCACATAGTGACCACAAAAAGTGACTCATGATAACCGTTGGTGCTCACTCTCGGTTAAGTATATTACGATCTCACACTGCATAATCCAGATCCTACTGCAGTACCCGGCAATAAAAACAACAAAAACAACACAGACGTTATTTTCAAATAAAACTTTCACTTAAAGAAATAGGAAAACAATGTTATTGGAAATTTATGGGTAGGTATACACCTTACAGCAAGATTTAGAAAAATATACACATAATTATTTTGGCGTGGCCTTACTGGTATTTTGACCAGTTTGGCTTGCGGACGTTATAAATAAAGATCGCTCTCCGAAAGGAGGGGAATACAGACAACTGTCAAGTTGAGGCTGGTTACAGGTTGTAAACAAACATTTATAACCTGTTTAAACAGATTTAAATGACAACAAAAGTCTAAAATTGAGTAAACCAGATAAAGCGATGTAAGTTCGTTTTGGTCCATTGCGTTTTTTTTTTATTTTAATGTTCCAATTATATGATGATATGTAACCAAACTGCTTCTGTCATTGTTATTAAAACTCCGACAGAAGTCAGAATATTTCCTTTTCTCTTCTTTTGCTTTTGACAATAAAGTGCTTTTTAAGCTTGACCCAAGTCATCGTTATTTAGTGTTTGTCCCAAAAAATGATGTTAAGTGAGAGAATAAGTTATGTCCAAAAAGCATTTTCAACAGTAAACATCCTATCTTGAAACTCACGTAGTCTAAAATAATAGACGTGTTATACAGGATTCTTATAATATCTAACGTCTAAACAGGTTTGTGCAAAAACGGGGGTTTTGAAAAAATATTGAAATTCTATTTACATAAGTATTTTATGTTTGAAATAAATAATAAAGGTGTATATTCATATTTTACCATGTAAATGCAAATATAGACAACAATTATGCCAATCATAACAACTCGGCCCTCGCCTGCAAGCTTCGAGATAGACCTCATATAAACAATCGTAACAACTCGGTCATCCGGTTCTGATTGTTGTTAAACTGTGAACCACAGCCTTACAGGTGCCCCTCATGTATATATCATAGACAGTATGAAATGATAAAAACACATCAAACTCATAATAATTTGTTTGATATTTATTTTTCTGTGTTCGGAACTTACATAACATAACATTATCTGGTAATATTTGTTGTTTTTATGATACTTTATAGACGCAATATGGTTTAACCCGTAATCCCGATCGGAATAACTACCCACTTGTAACAATTTTTATGTGAAGAATATGCCATATCAAAAATCATAAAAAAATCCGTCAAAATACAATTATTTGGACTAAAACTCATGATCAAGAGAGCTGCTAAAGGCCACGCATACGCAAAGTTTAACAGATTCCTGCACTGAATAATGATTTACTTGTACGATTAGAATTATAACACAGTACATACCCAGATAAGCCACGTTATGGCAATGAAAGGGTGTCTGAATGCAAGCTCAGCTCTTGAAGTGATTTCTGCACTGCTACTGACATCCCTGACAGGTCAACATGAAATACTGTCTTTGTTTAATTTATTTACTATAAAGATGAATTAACAGAATTATTATATTTGTAACAGTAATGCCAGGCAAGGATCAAGCCAGTCAGTTGATGGGGACATCAGGAAATGGTTTAATATGAGTGTTCCCATCTAGATCCTGTCCAGACAAGTGTTTAATATGGGCAGAAAAAATGATTGTGTTTACTACACCAGGATTAGAATCTAGCTGTATTATGCATTTGTATATTTTATGAGTTGTTTTAGTACTAACAAACAAAATGACAAAACACACTTTCCAAATCTATGTGAACATATATATGAAGATTTTTTTTTATTTGACAGCATAAATGTTTAACCTCTCAAGTCACAAGTATTTTAGCACAAACATATTATACATCCAACACCTTTGTCAGCTTTTATCATTTATTACATTGCGGACTAAAGGTCCTCAACTTAACCTCCAAAATCAAGATTGTCTGTCGGAAACCTTATACACATAAAATAATTATAATCTTGAGATTGAAATGCTGCAATAAGCCAATGACAAAGCGGAACCATTATGTGATGTCATTAGTAGTGCACTTGCATCCATTGCCAATGCTTGAATCAATGATGTGCTTTATTTTTATTCTGAAATATATTTACTATTGGAATTTTGCGAGCTTAGGCAAAAGTCACTCTCAATATTTAAATTGCACTCGCATTTTGCAAGTATGCAAGTCCAAATTTGAACCCTGTACACAAACTTTGCCACATACATGTCCAATCACACCAAGGAAAAATTATTATAAAGTAGGATTAGGCACAATTTTAAAGTTCTCAACAGGGTGAAGAGAAATGACACATATATGTAGATGGGATATTTTATTAACGGTAGCATTATGAACAACCAGTATTCAGATAAAAAAACTCCTGTGAATGAAAACAACAGAAACAGTTATAGAGTATGCAGTGCTCCAGCCAGGATTTGAAAAGGGCAGGGTGGAGTTTTGAAAAGGGCAAGCTACATGAGTCTTGTAGGGGCAATTGGGGGAGGGGTCCACCCCTGTCACAAGTTGTTGTTTTTTTTTTTTTTTTTTTTTTGGGGGGGGGGGGTCTCCCCCTATAATTTGTTTTGTTTTCATACTGTACTCAATTAAAATCATTTTCCATGATTTCCAGACTTGAACAAAATGGTGTTTTTTCTCAAAATTTAGAAGGGTGTATTTGAATAGTAGTATGATTGTACTTGTTTGGAATCTTCTTTAGTGCAATGTCAGATATTTTTCAAAAAAAAAACATGTAAAATAAAGAAAAAAACAAAGACAGGTAAACATTTGAAGCAATCAAATAAATAAATACACAAAAAAACAAATATGTAGGGGACGAAACTTAGTTTGGTACGATCTGGATTGGGTACGAATGTTACATTCAGCCTGTCTGTTATTTAATTGTCTTTGGTAAAATAATGTTTAATATGCTAATGTTTTAGAATAAAATGACAATAAAAATCACTGCCCTTGCTTAAAAAATCACTTATAAAACATAAAACATTGATAAATTAACTCTGAAATTTGTTCTGACAAAATGGCGGTTTCGGCGATTTTTGATATGATCGTAGACATGATAGGTAAAAGCTACATAAAGCATCAACATATATTTGTGGGAAACAAAGAAATTGTCATCATGAATATTTTACAAGTAAGCTTTCAAAACATTTACTGAAAAAGTGACGTATTTGATTGTGTTAGCGCCACCTTTGTTATGTTTAATTCGGCAGTGACCGTCTGCTTCAAATCAACAATGTTTAAATGGCGAGTCTCGTCTGTACAATATAATTAACAATTATTTTAAAAGATTTAATTGTGCTTGACAACTTTTTTCACCATCCCTTCGCATTTTCTATCGCATTTTACGAACTTTCATCATTGAATGAACGAATTCTCAATGTATATTCTGATTGGCTGACATTCAATAGCTCCGCCTCCTGCCGATGTTTCCCTATTTGGCTCTTCTTAATTATTGGATTAAAAGATGACCGATTATGAATACACAGGTCGTCTGCTCACTACACATATACACAATTACCTGTCATATGACTTGGACAAGGCACATTGGAAGATGAAAGGGTAGTGCGGCATATTTTAAGCAGTCAATGTGGGCATGGTGACACCTAGCGGGAACACTGAATTGTCATAAGTATTACGTAATTTGTCTCAATTATAACAGCGGATTAAGGGCTGCCAATCTTTTGCAATGATTTCAATAGTAAAAAGGGCACTTACAGGATAATTGGTGCTATTAGAGCATTTGTGAAAAGGGCACTACTCAAAAAAAGGGCAGGGCGGTCAGAAAAGGGGCACGGGCGCTGCGCCATTGAAAAACGGGCTAGCTGGAGCACTGGTATGTATGTATTTCTTTAGACCTTGCGGTCAAGGATAACCGGTCAAAGTGCAAGCACTTATTTCCAACGGGGTCCTTTGTTTTTGCTGAAGGGACAGCACGCTGAAGAGAAAGTGGTGAGATACAAGGGAGTCCGGGTGCGATACCCTTGCTCTTTTTCGAAGAGACCCCTTGGTTCTTTTACATGCTCGGTGTAAAGCACCGATACAAGGGTTCAACTTTCCTGGGTTAAACCAGTACTGAGTACACCACTTTTCCAAGCACTACCCTTTAAATGCCTAACCACTAGGCCACGGAGACGCATAAGTAGAGGACTAGGACACATAAAGATATAAAATAAACAATGACTAAAGAGAAACAAAAGGTTGTGGTTGGCAGTGGGGCATATTGTTATAAATAATTTGTGATCATGAGACCAGTGTGTAGAATCACAGAGATTACTTTGTTCTTAAAATTCACCTTTTATATACTCAAAATTTTAGTCGTGTGTTTTTATATTGCATGAAAGGGTGAAATATAGGAAATAGGTTTAACTTTTACAATGGTATCGGCAGAGTCAGCTGCAGCATCAGCAAAATCTGGACTGCATTAATTTAGATATTTATTGTCCAATCATGATGAAACTTGGTGACAGTGAATATGTACATAATGTCGCAGGCAAGTTCAATCCAGGGGTAAATTGCATCAGTATCTCATGTGTAATGCACCATTAATGATAAATATAGTAGGGTTATGTATTTTTCAGAAAATAACTTACGTATTTATAATTCAATCATGAGAAACATTTGTGTATGTGGACAAATGTTTTGATAATTTTCAATTCTGCGATCAATCACCTTAGTTACTCCATAGTTAATCCCCCATTTTGCACCAGTCAAATGTAACCATGGCCGCCAAAGGTCCGGGGGTATAAAGGGGATAGCCAGGGATAGGTCCATGTTTTTACCTACCAGGTGGCCCCGCAGTGCCGGGTGTGTGCAGTAATTTTGTCTTCGCGCCAAAAATAGCGGGGGATGGGCCTTACCCAGGGTCCCTGGGGTGTGGGGGCATTTGGTGGGGATTTTACCCGGAGTTGGCTAGACCAAATGCCAAAGTCCCCACTTTTTCCCGGACCTGGGGGGGGGGGGGGGGGGGCATGGTTACAATTGACTGGTGCATTACATGAACAATAGTAGGTTTATTCCTGCTGTAGACAATCCCATAAGTATTTATCATCCAATCAGGGCAAGGCATTGTTTGATCAAGTTTGATCACTTACGGTAGATAATTCACACAAGCTTTACCAGAGTTATGCCCCTTCCATATCAAAATACAATTGACTTACTTATTTTTAGGTATAATTTACTACAACCCAAAACAAACAAACATGAAGATCCAGCATGTTTAACAAAAAAATATTAAATAAGAGAATAAAAAATGAGTATTTAATTTGGTATTCAAACTTTATCTTTCTCAGTTTCATAAAAGTCATATGTATACCTATCATGTGTTTGTCAATTATTTAGTTGATAGATTAATCTATTATCCAATGCACTTCCAAATTGTCATCCATGTTAACAAATGAAAACAAAACAGACAATATATATTTAAAATGTATGTTACTGGAAGCAATAATATTATTGCAACCCCAACAAATAAGAGAACAGGCAAGTGTACACCTTTGTACAATCAAGAAACTGTATCTCACTAAAGTCAATATTGGCTCCAGGTAAGCCATGAATATTTGATGCATTTATATTTTTCCCCATATCTAGCAAGCTTATGGCACCTTGCCTGCTTTTCTATTGTTGCTGAAGATAAAATCAATGCATTTTCACAACAAGGAGAGTGATATAACAACTCTTTGTAGGAAGAATAATTATACAATATTTCAAAATTTACTATATGTGATGTTACATACACACATTCATATTTTGTTTTGTTACTGTATCATTATGTTACAACTGACAACTGACATATAAAAGCATTAATACAGGCAACATAGTAATCAGTTTGACAAAAAATGTTCTAAATGACTTTAACACTGGAGCATAGTGACTTTCAATCTTTTTGCAAGCAAATTACATGTACATGTACAAAAGATTAAGGAAAACAATCTCATTCTTTGAGTGTATAGCTACACTGAAGACTTATGTTGAAACAACAACAACATTTTTTGTTTGTTCTATGGCTCATTTTGATGAAATTCTAATGTACCCCACAATATATGTACTTTGATGTTTCTTTTTTCATGATTATAGTAAATGTATTTTTGGAATCGCCAATCAAGTAAGAATCTATTCTATTAACTTTCTGCTGGTATTGTTTTCCATTAATTACATTATCTAGACTTGTGCCTGCTGTGGTTATTGATGTTATGTCAAGGTATTGAAGGTTCGGGGAAAAATTAGCCAGTTTAAGGATGATCCATTCAAGACGTATTGTGAAATTCTTTGCTGAAGCTTCGATGAGGAATAAGTGCTTTTACTGTGTGTTATTTAAACAAAAATACACATTTAGTTTAAGGATTAACTGAAATAATGCTTTCGATGAAGATGTTAATTAATGGTTTGAGTTCTCAGTGTCTGCAGCCAATTATATGAAACTGATTCGATTGGTTAATAATAATTATTGGATAAATATTGACAAATCAATAACGATTTTGCTAACTTTGACCAATCCAAAGAAATAACCAGTTTTATACAATTGGCTGCTGATCTCTTTCTTTAATAAACTCGAAGACTACTAATGAGATGAGTTTCAACTTACTCTTTGGCTTTATCTTTGACCATTGACACTTCCTGGCATAAACAAGAATTGAGCAGAAATGTCTGAACTGAGAAAGACAAAGACCAGGAGTCTGATTAAGGAGGAGAGTCTTGACATTGATGGCATTTTGCAGGACTCTTTCAGTGACGTGCAAGGCTCAGAAGATAGTCACTCTCATAGAAGGTCAGGGAAAGGTGTAAAGAAGAAATTAAGGCATGCTTTTGGTAAACAAGTAGAAAATTCATGTAAGAGCATATCAGATTTTGACAGTGAAAGTGATATAAGCACAAGTATTTCTGGAAAACAGCTGGCTGGTTTGAACAAGACAGAATCCAAGTATGACCAACATAATCAATGTACCAAAGGCCTGGAAAGCAAAAGGGTTGATGAAGCCTTACAAATGAGAAGAAAAATGGGAAAACACACAGTTGAAAAAGATAATGTATCTGAATTTTCTGACCTAAGCAGTATCAGTGGAACCACCTCACAGTCTGGAAGACGAAGAAAAACTAATAAATCCAGGGCACAGACAGATCTTGGCAGTGAAAATGGGAAACCACATTCAAGAGAAAAAGGAAGAGAAACTACACCTGATGGAAATGACACCAGTTACAGTGACATGTCAGCTTGTAGTGCAGGATCAGAGAAGAAAAAGAAAAGGAAAAATAAAGTTAAAATTATAACAGAAGAAGAGGTAGTAAGGGATCTAGAAGAGAAAACTAAGAAGAAAATATCATTTAACAGTAACATAAAAGAAATAGAGGAGGAAGAAGAGGAAGCAAGTGGCAGTAGAGGAGCGGCAGGTGAACATGTGGAGGATAATACAGAGGATGCTTCTAATTTGGACAGCAATGACGTTTCAGATAAACATGAAGACAGCCTTACAAAGGAGGATTCTGGGCTTATTCCACTGTGTGTTTATTATAATACTCCCCAACTTTTGTCCTTCCTTTAACTGGGAATAGAACACACAATATATATAAAAGAACTAATGAATCATTGCCTCCGTACATATATGCTTGTGTTACGATTCAGTCAAAAGGTCAAACAGGCTTATTAGCCTTCTATTTTCATATACCAATTGGCCAATTTACGAATATATTTAACTGAATCTTGTATCATTACTTCCCACTATGTATGTACCAATTTTGTTCCTGATTGTTTGCAGGGAGAACCAGGTCAAGTTTTGCCAGGAGCGGGCGACCGTCGTGGAGAAGAGTTACGGCAGCTTCTGCGACACCCTTGCCTCCATCACACGAAAAATTGCCCGCATGAGAGACAAAGGTTTGTTGACATGGATTGTCAGCATAAAAACACTTTAAAGCATAGCATATTCAATTCCTAAGCATAATGTGAACAGTTTCCATCACACTCAAGATTGCCCGCTTGAGAAAAAGAGGTGCATGGGAGTATAAGATTATTTTTTATACAGAAAAGGTGCAAATAATAGTTTCAAACGCACCAGAGTCAAAAGAACTTTAAATGTTTAATTGTTTAACTTAATAAAACCTTTCATGATCTTATCCAGGAGACCTCTTGTCGAAGCAAGTGTTGGAGTTTGCAGAGAAGGAGAAGATCAGCGTGTCCACAAGCAAGCACATGAAGGACTTTGCCCGCAACCTAGCCACCATACAAGACTACAGGGAAGCAGAGGTATGATAATGAATGAATGGGGTGGGGGTAGATTGTAGGGGGGAGGGGGTGTGCAGGTTTTAATGCCTATGAGTATGGAATTGTTGATTTTATGAAGCAAATTGTTGCTTTTTTGTATCATGATGTAACATAAAGGCACTTTCCTAATGACGTTTTCTAAGATCATTTTTTATATTATGTGATTTATTGTATATTATTTTTAATTATCAAAATTATTTTTAATGATCAAAACCTTCTTGTTGCAGATTCACAGACTTGAGAGCAAAGTAATCAAGCCTCTGAGTTCATATGGCGGCAGGTGTAAAACCATCAAGGTATTCTCACATTGAGCATTCTGTCTGTTCCAAAGGATACATGCCTTTTCCAAGATCAGTAAGATTTGATTGACAGTTTTCCATAATTTTGTTATTTGTAAAATTCAGTACAAAGCTCAATGCTCTTGCCCCATTTTTGGCGATCAGAAATTGATACTAGTTGTTTTGTTTGTGTGTTTGGTATTTTTTAACTCTTAATCTTATTTAAAACATCTATTCTAACTGTTTTTTCCTCCCTTTGTAGCAAGTGATAAAACGAGAACAGGGTGCCATAGCTCGAGAGGTAAAACAGCGTAAAAACTTGGACAAGGTGCGCTCAAAGAAGACAGGGGACAACCATGCAATTGTATCCTTTCATACTGTGTTATTTTGGAAGTTATCTGCTGATGTGATAAACCAAGTGTTTGAATACTTGAAGGATGTTTTTGTATAAGTTTTTTTACAAGAATGCACAAGTCTGACCTCTATGGTTGAATCGCCGCTTTGTCCTTCCTTTTGTCCATCCTCATGTCTGTCTTTCACTTTCTTGTTCGAAGAATAACTTAAAAACTACTGTTGGGATTTCAAAAGACTCTTGATACGTAGAAGCCAATTTGTACAAAGTGCAGTGTGCAATAACAATTATCGTTACTTCAGTCATTGCTGTATTATAAATCTCCTCCTTTCACTTGTATAGTATGCATTAATAAGGTAATTTAATGCAATTTGGAATATAGATAGATATAAGTGAGAGGAAGTGCAGTGTGCAAAAGCAATACCCTACCTTCAATATTTACTGAATCTCCCCTTTACCATTTTCTTGTTGTTGTGGGTGTTGTCTGGGGCATAACTCAAGAAGTCTTTGATGTATAGACTTCAAACATCATATAGAAATACTTTTCATTATTATGGATACTTTTTTGGAAGCCATTGAGGTAAGTTTTCCAAACCACATACCGTACACAGAAATCTCTTATTAAGGAGGAGTGAAGTGGACATGCACCATAACTCTGTTCGGTTATTTTAACAATAATAGCATTTTTTCTTTTCCATACTTTTTTTTTTGTTTAGAGCACTATACTTGGGACTTTCCCTGATTTTGTATCAAACATTGAAAATTCTTTTGTTATTATTAAATTTTGGCGTGGGATATAGCTTCTTGTTCTAATATTAAGACATTAATGCAAGACTTGGTAGAAATGTCAAGCTGACATGTAGAGTGTATGTTCTAGCTTCATGCCTTGAAGATCAAGGTCGCACTTAGGGGACAAAGGCCATTTTTTGTACTGATGAAAGAATTTCAAAATAACTTGGTACAACTATTAAACACATTAAGCTGCAAGGTAAGAGTTAGTGTTAGGTTACCTCACTGTCCTCACATCTAGATTAAGCTCACACTTAAATTTTAAGTAGTAACTTTCTAAACATTCATTGATTACTTTTCAAATAGGATGGACTTGTGCTTACCACATCAATATGAAAGACTGGTTTTATAACCACCATTATAACCACCCACTTGGATTTTGAATGCTTCTGCTTCTGTCCACAGCCAACTTCTTTGCCATATATATAATGCACCAGTCAATTATAACCACAGCCCCCCCAGGTCCGGGAGTATACCATGGATAGCTGGGAAAATGGGCTTTCAGGTAGCCCCGCAGTGCCGGGTGAATGTGGTGGTTTTGTCTTCGCTTTAAATATAGCGGGGAATGGGCCTTACCTAGGGTCCCTGGGGTGCGGGGAGTTTAGCCGGGGTTGGCTGGACCGAAAGTCAAAGTCCCCGCTATTCCCCGGACCTGGGGGGGGGGCGTGGTTACAATTGACTGGTGCATAAGTTGTAGTTTAAACAACAATTTATTGGTAATATGTTCCAATTATGTTGGGGAGCATTCATCATTTCCAATGTAAGCCTTGTTTATTGAAGTTTCGAACAGTTTTAAGATAGCTTATAGGATGGCTTTATTTTTTGCATATCTTAAAAATGTATGAACATATTCTAATATTGTGAATATACTTTTAAATCATTATCCTTAACTCTGTATCAGTCTGCGGTAAGTTGACTATCCAGCCAGTGGGACGGAGGTTTTTGGTGTGAAGCTATTTTGGCTTTAGTGTGTTTCTTTAACTGAATTTGAAGCTTTCGCTTTATAACTTCAAATGCAAATCTTAAGTATATAGCTTGATTTTAGCTTTTATTTAGTTTTCTTGTGCATTTCTAACTTTTTTTATTAAATCTTGTAGCGGTTTGACAATTAACACACTTGTGAAAACTGTGTTCCTCATATTAGAAGAGTTACATCAAGCATAAGATTTCACACATAGTTTCACTGTTGGTTTATAACATACATGTAATCAATGATACGTATACAGTTGGTGATTTATGTCCCTTGATTTAACTCTTTCCCACAGGATGCAGAGGTAAATTGTAGATAACCCTTGGTGTTGATGTGAACATATTCATTATAACATCCATGTATATTAATGTAATGCTCCGTTTGGTTGGTTCTCTCTATCCATACTTTCATGTGTTATTTTGGTTTTGTATCATTATCCAGATAATTCTGAAAGACATTTCTCACTTTTACGAATGAATGTTGTTTAGTGATCACTTAATAATCATTTTGTCTCATTTGATTTTGAAAGAAAGAAAGACAGTCAAGGTATATTAATAGCTTTTGTGTCGTCGCTGCCGTTGCTATGGTGTCAACCTTTTATCTTTGCCATTTAAGTGTTCAAAATATTCACATGAAAATTGTACACATGTTGCAAAAGGTATTCACTTCTCACCTAGGCGACCTGGGTTCGATTCCCGGCCTGGGTATATGTGAGTTTGGTTTGTGGTCACCAAGCCGGACAAGTGGGTTTTCTCTGGATACTCCAGTTTCCCCCACAACACAAGACCACACTCTCGTGTAAAATCGGGCCAACGAGAGTGATTAATATAATGTTGTAATAACTTTTCTTACAATTGTTTTAAAATAAATAAGTTTTAACTAAACGAAAAGGTATTTTGCTTAAGTCTTACAAGGCCCAAGACTGGCTTTAATAAATCACTAGTTATGCCCCTCCATTAAAAAGCAAGAGCAGGTGAGCGTTTGAGTCCTCTTTCCGTGCTCTTGCTGATCACCAACAACACAAACAGTGCCTGATGGATATTTGTTACATTAAATTCACATAAAAATCAAGGGTGAAAAACAATTTAACAATATTTGAATAAAAACAATGTATATAGGGTTTGATTATAAATTTTATTAAAGCTTTACTCTCACAGATTGAACGTTTTGACAACTTTTTTTATTTTTTTGTCTTGGAAGGAGCCAGTTTTTGCGAAAGTGCATGGAAACCAATTATATAAGACTGCTGACAAAAAATTAGATCAAATATTTTTATATTCAGGTTCAAAAAATAATGTTTTATGCATTTTTCTTAAACCGTTAGTAACGGTTTAAGCCATAAAACATTGATTTTCCACTGGAAATATGAATATCTGCAATCTGATCTTTTGTCAACAATCTTATATCATTGGTTTGCAGATATTTATGCAAAAATTTGCACGGTAAATCTGTGAGAGTGCAGCTTTAAAAGAAAAATCACTGTTTTAAGAATACTTAAGTATTTCGATATATATTATACCAACATTCTATGCAACTTCACAATCATAAGTTATTTTAACAATCATGATTTATTTGTAAGGTATTTTAAAGATGACAAATTCCAAATAGATGACAAATTCCAAATTTAAGAACTATATTATATGAAATCTTTTTCAGACAATCACAAGAATGGACACATTTGTATTGTCATTAAGTTAATATATAGACTTAGCCGAGTAAATAATTACTTAATTCCAAAATAACTGGGGGAAATGGGTAATGATTTATGGTAAGGTCCATATCTATAACTCTTGTTTCAAATTTGCCAATGTCAGTATAGTAATGTAGCTTGTATGTAACCTGCAGGCAGAGACAGAGCTGATGAAGGCACAGACAGACGCTTCCATTGGCAGTCAGGCCCTTGCCAAACAGATGAGGGAGTTTGAGAAAGAAAAACTACATGATCTCAAGGTGCGGCAGATGAGTTAGGTGTCAAATAGGTGTATTTCATTGAATATCAGATTCTGCCTCTTAGAATTACAGAAAAAATGACTTTTGGTACAAAGTATGTCACTAGGCAGGCAAGTTTTCAATGAACTGGTTTAATATAAGGGAAAATGAGTGTCTTGTAGTTTATGACTTCTATACTTAAGCTAAACAATAAAATATCTGATGAGGAATATTGCTTTGTTTTTCTTGCAGCATGTCTTGGCAGACTTTGTGAGTGTGGAGATGGTGTTTCACACCAAGGCCATAGAATACTACTCCCAGTGCTTCGACAGTCTTGCCAGCATCGATGAGGAGGACGATCTGGAGGTGGGTGGGGAAATATTCTGGGAAACAGTGGGGAAATATTACAGGAAATAGTGGGGAATAATTGAGACCATAGAGCACTTCTCCCAGTGATTGTTTTATCTTACCTGCATAGATGGAGGAATGATCTGGGTGGGAAACAGTGCGGTATAGTTTAGAAAATAGTGATTTCAAATCTAGTATATGATCCTGGAAATAGCAGGGAAAAACAAAGTCAGTAGAATACTATTTCGAGTACTTGAAGAGCTATGTGTTTTACACTATGGAGGGCATCCTTTTGCATGTTGATGTTAACTTTAAAAGATAGGTTCATGATTTTCACAGAATTATGTTGACATACTGGTTTATGGACAAGGTTGGTTGTACTCCAGTAATTTGGGGAACAAGCTTACAAACAGGGACATTTTTAATTGCAACTTGTGAGTTCAATACATATATTATACAATTACTTTATTACTTTAAATGTTTTAAAATGCTTCAGGCATAGTTATACATGCATGGGTAGTGACTGTTTCCTGAAATTTTAATTCCCTGACAAAAGGGATGTCTATACATGTTTAGGGCTTTTTAAGGCTTAAATAATCTAAACACAAATTTTACAAATAATTTGCTTAAGCTCATTTTTAAAGTTGCTGTAAAAGAGTTGTCTTTGCTGTGAGTTTATTCCCCAAATTGCCATATTCATGATAAGCATGTATTTATAGTTTGATAGTCAATACACTACTAAATCTAGAGCAAAAGCATCTTTTATTTCTAGCCATATTTATAAATTAAAATTGCACAGTTTCCTCATGTTTAGTGTTAATTTTAGTCGCAAAGAATTAAGTTATGGCAGAAGTTTGGACCTCTGTAAAGCTTGTAGCTTAAAAAGGTAAGAAGGTGTGATTAGTATTGGCTATCTGCTGTAGATGCTATGAGTTGAACATGTTTGGTGTGCAGGAGTTACAATAACCAACTAGGTTTGCTTGCCTTGATTAAGATTTTGAAAAAAAGAGCATAAAACTGGATAAAATTCAGAATAATTTTTGGCAATAATATCATGTTATTGGTGTAAAGTTATTGTTAAATAAAGTTTCTTATAAGAAATATTTCGGCTTTTCTCTGATCCAATCCAGTTTTATGCAAACGGCCATACTAGGTTAATGTAGCAAAGCCTGGCTAACACTTCAGTGTAGTTGTGTGTGTCCCCGCAGGAGTTTTCCCGGAAGCTGAACCTGACGCAAGGTCACTCCTCAACAGTGGCCCTGCCGGAGGATATGCAGGTGCCTGAGGGAACCATCGGGTCCATGGGCTCCACGTTTCTCTCAACTACAGGCCTCCAATCCTCTGAGTACACGTCCACAGGAGACTCGTACACATACACATACGGGGACTCAACAATGTCCACCGGAGAAAAACGAGTACGCATTCAAACTGTAGGTGTAAGTCTGCATAGATTGTGTAACTGTAGATGTGCTTCCCTAGATATATATATATATACAAATGTTAATATAACATGCACTTTTTATTTTATTATTATTTGTTCACTGTTATAATTCTGGTTTAAAAATCCATATTCAAATTTAATTTATGATAAAAAAAAATAATGTGTTGCAAGTATTTAAACAATATGTCTCAATATACTTAGGCGATTATGAAATATCAATTCATTTCTTTATTTGAATCATGACTTCACTGTTGTCGATCACATTTTTAATGTATTTCTATGTTTGCCTACGAAGGTGAAATGTAAGTTATGTGTGATGAATATGCGCTTGTAGATGTTTACTTTGCTGATGAACCTTTATTCTGTAACTTTACAGTTTGTTTAAACTATATACTATGACCTTAGATTTTGAAACACAGTCATTGCTCAACAATGTTAATTAATGCATCATTTAGATTGTGTTTTTTATATATTAAAAGTTACACATTTTGATAGACCTACTGATACTTTTAACCTTATTGTTACACAGTTTTATACCACAGTCGAACCCTGTTGACTCGAACTCCCAGGAAATCCCGGCGAATATACTTCGAGCGTCGGAAACCTCGAGCCAAACGGGATTGTTAACCTTCAGTTTAAATAAATCGGTCCTCTAAATCAAGTTCGAGCCAACGAGGGGTTCGAGCCAAGCGAGTTCGAGCCAACGGGTTTCGACTGCATATGAGATTTGAGTTATTATTAATTGCTGAGTTAAAAAAACAGCTTCAAATACTTCAATGTTATTTAAAAAAATTAGTCTGTAAAATGATTTATTGTAAAACAATTATGTAAGAATCAAGGGTGATTTAATTTCAGATTGTATTTTTCAGAAATCAGCAATGTATCAAGGTGTTGATGATGACGACGACGATGACGACGATGATGATGAAGATGATGATGATGAGGATGATGAAAACTAAGCAATTATTTTGTATATTATGATAATTTATACTATAAATAATTTTCTAGTATCAGGAATGTTGTCAGGAATCATGTTTATTGATCAAACAAATACATTTAATAAAAGGTTTTGCTGTATTAAAGATGGCTGAGATTGGAGTGTGATCCTGGGAATATTTTAATTGTAATTCTTGTTTATACAGACACATGTAAGACGAGTGTTTTCATTTCATTGAAGTTTTTACAAAAAAAGTTACTGGTAATATTAAACTGTTTGGTGATTTGGTTTTAAAAAAAAGTGATTTTTTAAAAAGAGACAAATTTGAGTTTTATCTCAGTACTTTCAGTTTGCAAATGAACTTAGCATTTCAAGGTTTTGAAGCCTTGAAAAACCATGGCATTAACAGAAACGACCACCACTGTGAGAGACTGGCATATAGTTAAAAGTGGCGTTTAAGTCACTGCCATGTTGTGGGCTGTCAACCATATTGGTTGCACATCTAATGTTCGGTGTAGTCCGGCAGTTCAAATAAAGAAGTTCTGCACATGATACTTTTACACATCCTTTACTTGCGGTCATTTGATGTTACCAAAACCGAAATTGTTCAGAAGTCAATCTTCCATTTTGGGTGGATCAACTTTGCCACTATTTAATGCTTCAAAACCTTGAAATGCTACATCCATTTGCAAACAGTATTAACACAAGTCCCAGCAGGCTATCACAAAAATAGACAAATACATGAGTTTTATAGCCATTATGTTTGTGTGTAGTAAATGTCTAGTCCGCCTCCTAGATGCTCTAATTTTATTTATTATTGTTGCCATGACATCCAGTCAGGGGTTCTTTCATTCTGCAGCCATGGAATATTGTCTCCAGTTTATTTATTTACTGTTACATTGTATATCTGTTGTTTTAAGATATCAAACATTTGATTGTCTGTGATATATTCATTGCTGTGGCATTAGTATTTTAAACCATTGCTTTATTGTAGTGTTATAGTTGATGATGAAGCGATTTTCGAGTACAATCGATAAATCGTAGCTGACAATGTAATGTCGGCGACAATCGATAGTGGTTGTCGAAAAAATCAATGTCCCTAATGTTACTTCCGGTAATAACGTATCTTTTTGTAATGCGGTAACTTAAATGTACTTGATGCGGTGTGCATCATTTTGCATCTGATAAATTTGGTTTGTTGTTATATTCCTTCGTGAAGTTATTAAAGTCATTACAAGTTCATGGACATTTATTAACTGCTCCAATAAGCATGACTATGGTATCATACTAACTGACTCCAGGTTGAAGCATTTAAATGATCATGATGATACTATGTATAAACAATGTATTCCCAAATTATATTACAAACTTTGATTATGGTCCGATAGTAAATCAAAATGCTTGGTTTGATTAGATTAGATTATTGATAGCAAATGGAGTCCGATTTTCACACACTAGTTATAGTTATTAATTAGCACATAGAAGTCCTTTAAGCTTTTATAATATCTCGATTAATAAACAACAACATATTTCTCAATCTTCAGAAATGTAATTTTGTTCATTATTTTGCTAAACATGATTTGTTTTGTAGTCATTATGGTATTAAGATTTCACAGTCCTTGAAATTCTTAAATTTAACAGGAAGAGAAAGGAATAAGAAAAGATAAAACTTAAGTTTGAACTTGTTGGGTGTGGAGACATGTCATGATTAAAGTTTCTAATAATTGAGTGTTGAATTTTCTAAAACTCCAATTCCCTTTGTTCTTTCCTTTAGGGTGTGTATACATTTTCTTGTTTTGTAATGCAAAAATTTAGAGAAATTTTTATTTGATTATGGATAAAATCATGTTAAAATGTTGAGTTATATACTCTCTCATATTCTAGAAATAAAAATGAATTTGAAAGATTTATAAATATTGATAGTAACTGTTGTTATTTAGAATTAATAGACAAATTGCTTTTAGTATCTTTATAAGAAAATTTTAAATGACAATCAGTTAGTCATTACATTTCTTTTTAAACAGCGTGGAGTTTGCAAACACAATATATGACCCTCTTCATCTCTGTCTTGAGTGACATTATTGTGGACATTAGTTTTTTGACAGGCATTCATACTGGCCCTATTTATTTCGATTTTATGATGATATTGCTGTTGACATTAGTTGTATATAGAGCCATTATGACTCTATATATATTAGTTTTGTAGGGTCATTATTTGAGACATTACTTGTCCGACAGACCCACTGACTCTTTGCATAGATTTTGTAGTGACATTGTTGTGGCCATCACACGTCCAAAAGACCCACTTACCGGTACTCTATATATAGATTTTGGAGTGACATTGTTTTAGACATTAGTTGTCCGACAGACCCACAGACTCTTTATATAGATTTCGAAGTGACATTGTTTTAGACATTAGTTGTCAGACAGACCAACTGACTCTTTATATAGATCTTGTAGTGACATTGTTTTAGACATTAGTTGTCAGACAGACACACCGACTCTGTATATAGATTTTGTAGTGACAATGTTGTGGACATAAGTTGTCTGACAGACATACCTACCACCAATATCTCCACTGTGTAGGGACATTGTTGTAGCAATACATTGCTGTCTAACTCATGTAGTAAGGTATCACTGCCAGATACTCATCTCCATTTTTGATTTGATTGTTTCATGCAAGTACAGGTTTAGAAGAATTTGGATGGTTTCTTTTTTCCACAAGTGATATGTTCAAAATGACAACTATAAACATTCCAATTATGTAAAATGGATTAGTTTGACTGAAAAAATGCCGGAATAATGTTGCTAAGTGGCATATTAAGTGAATACTTAATATCATTTTTGATCATGCTATACAGTTGTTCATTGATGGTCAATTAATGTTAATTGACATGTATGTGTTACAAAATATGTAACACTCATTCATAAACAAATATTTTTTCAAAAAAATGAGACATATATATATATATTTTTATTATTTTGGGATTTTTTATTGACAGATAAAACATAAGGTAACCACATAAACAATAAACTACTGTGCATATACAGTGACCCATTTTTCATTGTTGTTGCATTTCTTTAACATTTCACTGTGCATTGGTTGGAATATCAGCTTGAATATCAGCTTCTGTTAAAACTAATACAATTACATTATAAAAATTTGTATATTTCTGTGATTATTGTTATTTATTATTGCTTTGCAATAAAGGTTTTTTTTTTAGTTTGCTATTTTGTGGATAGTGATAGCCTTATTTTGCCAAAGACTGAATGTGATAGATATTATATTTATGAGAATAAATCATGAAATATTATAAATTTATGACCATTTTACTTTACCATGTACACAATGAAAAAACTTGAATCATTCTAGTTATTACTGGGATCTATAATAACTTGATGGTATTCTCATGGCAGTGTGATTTTGACCAACAAACTATGTGTGTTTAATACTGAGATTTTAGCTCAAGAGTTTAACATGAAAGGATGTTGCTCACTGTCCTTTATTGGTGGCACCCAGTCTTCCCTCATGGAGACCAGTATGATCAGTCTTTTACCTTGACAGAATTAAATGCTAAAGTCTGTCACATATTTCTCTTGTTTTAATTTTAAAGTAGTGTTATAAATACATGTACAATCACACTACATAGAAAATTATGTGGCAGTTGAAACCTAAAATTACTTCAATTTAACAAAATTCCTCAACTTTTGTCAAATTCATGGCTCATGCAAGTAAGAAACTATACACAAATCTGTGTCAAGGATTAGTGCAGAGGTATTATCCATTCCTTTAATGGCTTGAATCTCACCCCATGTGACTGTTACTTTTAAGCAGATATCAAATGTGTATAACCTTTAGTTTGCTCTCTATCCAGAAGGTCATGGTCGAACATATATTGTATAAAAAAAGAAATGAGATTGTTCTGGTTGGAAGGCCAGAATAATCTGACCAACCGACAGTGCCCCCTGGTTGGTGTTGCCATTAAAAAGAACACAAGAAATAACAAACATACATATATATTCTTACTTTTATTGCAACATTAACTAATCATTTTGCAATTACTCTACATGCAAATGTTTATACGTACATATAGTTTAATAGTAAATATTATCACATTTCTTTAGGCACATTTACATGTAAACAGACACTAACAACTAAGAAGTAATATATGAGATACATAATAGAGACTATGTGAAACATTGTGAAATGCTACCTGTATGGGTATTTGTACCATTAGTTGTACTGTGTACCGGTACTTGTACTGTGTACCGGTACTTGTACTGTGTACCGGTAGTTTTACTGTGTACCGGTAGTTTTACTGTGTACCGGTACTTGTACTGTGTACCGGTACTTGTACTGTGTACCGGTAATTGTACTGTTAAAATGGATAAGAGTTTATGTGCAACATCATCCAGATATGTACAATTTTAATATTCAGGACACATGTGAAATTTGTGATCTACGTCATACAGGTATGAGTGGCTTGTGCAAGGCGAACGGTAATTACGACTACAAAATCACGTGGAAAATATGTGAGTGTTTATATGCAAGTCCTACTGGTAAATGCCGAATGAGAAATTTTGCAAACAACTTTAAGACCAACTGCAACGTTCACTTGTAGGGACAGATACACATTCAAGTACAAGTAGAGTTTCACAGTCTCTCTCATAACAGGCAAATGTTTACCATATTATGTATACAGCAATATTTTATATTCCACAACACCACTGAACCTACCTCCTCTACTGACCCTACCTTCATTACATGTTTGCTCTCAATATCATAGAGATTAATCATCTTATACATCTATATACACATTCTGCCATTTGAATCATGAATTCTGTAGACAATGTTATACAATCTCTTGAATATAAGATCATACTTTTATCTGTACACAAATTGTACATAATTAAAGAACACATCTTAATATCTGTCAACAAATTATATTTGGTTTTATATTTTACATTCATGCAGTCAATGTGTATCCAGCAATATATAGTAAAGTATATAAATGTATATGATTGGACGGAAAAGTTAAAAAGACATCGTCATAAAAGGATAGGCAATTGAGTGTAGGCATTGAGAGATTCACAAACTATCTATTAAAGGATAGTGCTTTGAAAACATAAATATCTGGCCAAATTAATGATGGATATTTGATAGGTAAATGCAGAACATGTATGTAAAATCATTCTTGTACATGGATCCCTTTTATCACTCAAACTAAACATGATATTAGGAAAGAAAATATCAACCTCTTTTACATTGTTCAGTTATCAGTTTATCGCCTACCTGAACAATTGACTGATGTTGAGATCTTGACACTTATAAGAATGTAAAACCATGCCGGTAAACACTTATTCAATCCTAAACATAAAACTAGAATTCTCCAAATCAGATTTGTTGCCTATATGAAGCACCCATAATTTTTCTAATAAAGGTCACCATGACCTTGACCAATGACCTCAAAATCAATAGGGATCACTTACTGACCATGGCTAATATGAATAACAAATTTAAAGACTATTAGCTAAATCTTTCAAAAGTTATTGAATGGAATCAAGAGCCCATAATTTTTCTGGTGACCTTGACACAAAGATCGATAGCTGTCATCTTTTGACCACGCAATAAGTGCATATGACAAAAACTTGATCAGAAACGAATGTGTGACACCAACGATGATAATGCGGACACTGCAGGGAGAAAGCACTATCTATGTGTCTGGCTTGCTCAACAGGCGACACAAACAAGCATATTGTTATACATCAACACAACCTAACATATAATAACGATGATGATGCAGACACCGCTGGGAGAATGTACTCTATGTGTCTGCCATGCTCCACAGGTGACACAAACAAGCATTGTTATACATCAACACAACCTAAACATTTCCTTATTTTTCAGCATTCAAAGAAACATGCACAGTAACATCTCACCATGTGTTAAAAAATGCTGCAGAGTATGAAGTATTTACAGATGACAAATATTCAGCACCATCTTCCCCGAGCTTACAAATCCCACATGTAGACAAAAATAACGAGGGGACAGACAAATATCATTAAATTTGAACTTCTACATGTACTTCACAGAAATCTCTTACGCTTAACTTTTGTGAAATAAGGCTGAATCCCTCAAGAAATATGAAAGAGCAGCAAAAATAAAGTCTGGACTTAATTACCAGTATACTTAAATGACATGAAGCTTTATTCTTGATAGATTTCTAAGATAAGTACATGTTAAAATTTCACCGTTTCATATCTCACTGATTTCAGACATAAAGGACAAGCCATCAATACAAAACATCATGGACAATTATTACACATGTTAATTATTAATAATAAATTAATTCTTTGAACAAAATAGTTAATTATTAACAACAGTTTTTATGGCAGCAATGAACATTTAAGAAAAGACAATTATGTAAAAGTTAGTCATTCAAGACCTCTATGTTGACACTTACAACCTTAACCTTTGTTATCTTAAAGATCTGATTTTAAGTCAATCTTTCCCCACCCTCATCCTATGACAATATTTCTCCCTCAAAGCTTCTTAAAATAGGCAGTTATTTATCTTTTAAATAAGATGTTAATCTTACTGTCCAACACAGCCTTTATCCACTTAAAATCATTCATCAGTTCCCAAATCTTTGTATATAACTAATACCCACCCCACCCCCTGCAGAACAAACCCCCACCCCTCCCTGATACCCAACCCCCATCCCCACTATCTGCGCTGTGCTGGTCGTACGGGCTGTACATTCCCATCCCTCTCCGTTCTCTCTGTTTCCACTTCAGTTTCATCATCTGTCTCCTCCTCTTCACTTTCTTCATCATCTTCTTCAGACTCCTCCTCCTCCTCCTCATCATCATCATCAAGCATGTTCTGAAATATTATTTTTTTCATTTTATGTTAGCTTTATTGTAGAAGTTCACAGCAGACATAATTCAATCTCCAGTCTGTTTCTTGACTGTCTTTTTATAGAGGCTTACAGAAAGTGCAACTGGTGAATCTTGAATCCATCCTCTAACAGTTTTATCAAAGTAGATGTCACTGTTGGTTTAAATGATATACATACTTCATGTTCGTTTACTTTGGGCAAATATACTACAGTTCATGTTCATGTAAGATAAAAGTATGGCTGACCCTTAAATAGCTTCCCTGTCAGAATGGTAATGGTCAGCAGTTAAGTGGTGACGTAATCTTATACTTTCACCACCTCGAACCTATCAACTTCAACTAACACAATACTAGTAAATGATGATATTGGCAAAAAAGCGTTGAATAAAAAATATTCCTCACATACCCCATTTTGTACAGGTCTGGCAGGCAGTCTGCGGGCGGGCTGGTTTCCTGCTGTTGGGACTCCAGGCTGTAGGTCAGCCCGTGGAGTGTCATCGTAAGTCCCTGTGGATGATGTTGACCCAGAACGTGCCATCGTCATACGTGTGGAACTATTAGATGGCCGCATCTTGGAGCGGAATGCCTGAAACCATTTGCAAATAGTTAGTACAAAACTGCCATCAAATAATAATCTTAATAGTAGTATACCTATTACATTACAGTCTTTGAAATTAGACTTTTCCAGGATACATGTAAACCACAAATTTATATAGTGCTAAAGCATGTCATTAAAAACAATTCTGCTACTAGTGTATAAAATTTGAATTCAAGCAGGCCCAGGAAAACCTTCCAGCAGTGCATGGCTTGTGAGCCTGTGCATATTCTGACCAATGATAATGTGCATGGTAGACTACAGGAGCTTCAGGGGGCGTCAACAACTTCTGAGACTGGACACCCAGCCAAAAAGTGGATTTTTGTTTTAGATACCAATGGGGGACCCTGTTAGTACAAATTATATTTGAATATACAATGTGGAAAAAACAAAATAGACAGTTCTTTCACAAAACTTCCTGTTTGCTTTGGTGGTGACTAAGATCTTCTGCATGAACCTGGTATGGCTTTATGTAGCTAAAATGTAGAGTTCACACTTGCCCATCAAGTTTCTAATTTTGCTGACTACAAATATTTTGTTTAAAGTTGCTTCTGACAGTGAATAAAAGATCTGCAGTCAACAAAATTAAAAATCTGAGTAATACAGTCATTGAAATAAGACTTTTGGATGAACAATCCTAATATTTATACATTTGCTTGGCATCAAATTATTTAACAAGCCAACCAAGCCCGGAAGACATTTTACCAGTGCAGGGCTTGCAGGCATGTGTTAATTTCGAGCAATGGTAATATTCTTATATCCTTACAATAAAGCTTTGAAAATTGTAACAAGCCAGGCTCAAGAGCATGATTAAATGTTTAACTAGCTCAGTATGCATGGCTTATTTCTACCACTGGATATGACTGTCATCAAATTATTCACCGTCATTTATACAGTACATTTTTCTTTACGTATGAACAGAAATGCATCTTTGTAATCCATAAAAGATCATCCTGAGCAGGAAGCCCAAAATAACTTATGTAAATTGGTTACAACCTTCTAGCTCACCTTGATATCTGCGTCAACACTGACATCATTGAGATTCTGGTAACACTGTGAGTAGACTTCGAGGGCCTTCGCATGGAACCCCATCTCAATCATCACAAAGTCTGTCATCACTTTCTGCATGGCGAGAAATGGAGAGGTGTAAGATGAAAATGAGATGTTGATAATTTATGGGGCAAGGAAGGAAATAAGCTTATTCAAGTTTATATTGGAGGTTTGCAGTTTTGTACAGATTATGATAAGGACAATATAAGCTGTAGATTCTTTAGACTAAGTAAAGATCTGCTTCTGTCCTCACCTATCATAAACTAAGAAGTTAACATACAGACTCTTCAATAGATGGGTCAAAACTAACATCAAAATGTTATAAAGATGAAAGCTGGGGGAATGTATCTCAGTGCGCAACAATTGACTTCTTTTTTGTATGTTAGCATTTTCACAGGATTGGGTAACTTTATTGAATACTTGAAATCAGTGTTATATCACATGAAAATTGGTCAATTGACTAAAGACTATGTAGTAAACTCATTTAGTGGTATATAACCTATACAGTGGTTCAGTAACACAGTCTTGAACACAGCCCTTGATATGAGAATGAGGACAAATAGAAATGTGTAGGACTAAAAGTCTCATTTCGAAATAGGCAAGGTTGCCACTTTCAGCATCCTGAGAATCCTGAGTATTTTTTATGCAAAAAGAACATGACTGATATTGTATGTCCTCGTCACTTTTAAACATGTCACATTGTGCTTTCATTCTTTTTCAGTGACAAAAGAACAATCATGTCATATTTGCTGCTAACTTCTTATTTACAAATAAAAACCCCTTCCTGCTTGTTGCGGTTCATATAGAACATAAGAAATCAAACCTTTGCATCCTGAAGTTTTTCCAGCTCAAACTTGTCTGCCTGCTGTTCTAGGTTCTTGGTTGTTCGGGAGGCGTCAACGCTCGCTCGCTGCAGGTCTGTCTCCAGCGTTGCAATCTGACGAGAATCTCCTTTCGTCCGCGCAACATCCAACTTTTTGCGTATTTTTGTTTCTTTATCTCTTGCAGCAAATGCCGCTTTTAAATCTGCTTTTGTATGTTTGCACTTTAGTCCATAATTACTTAGTGGATGCTGCACTTTGGTCTCTAGTCTGGTCACCTGTTTCAAGATAGACATTTTATGTAAGAAGAAATTGATGGAAGATCTTTACACCTTTAAGTTCAATTATTCAAAACATGGCACCTTTCATTCACCATAAACAGACAAACAATACTGTAAATGACTGGTTATAAGACACACTATTTCCCCTTAGGTTTCGATGTAAAAAAATGTCTCCGCCTTACAAACAGTAACAAGCTTTTGACATCTTTTTCTGAGGTCGACTTCAGGCCGAATTTGGCTCTTCAGAGAAATAAATGGTAATATGAACAATAATCTCAAGCACATGCAAGACTTTATATGGTGGTCTGTTAGCCTTATACTGTTCCCGCTTCAAGTTTATTATATAAATAGAAAAATAGTCAAAAAGTTACCTTTTTACATCAAAGATGGCGGCTATTGTTTACAAATCAAATTGTACTGTGCAGGTTGATAACCTGTCCAGTATCTTGAATGGTTATAAAGTTATGGCCTATCAAGGGGCATAACTTGACAAATACTTAAGCTCAAGCTACATTTGAATGAAAATTGTTGCACATGTGCATTTTGTCTCTGGCAAAATGTGTACCTTGTTTCATCTATATATCTTGATTGTTTATTTGAATGGAATGGCCAAAGTTTAAGCTCTAGCACACTTGACACTGACGACACATAGGCTTTGAAATTAACTCAACTTTTTTTAACATGACATTTAATTGGTTTTTTTCATTTCCTTTGTTCACTTATTTTATTCAAATTCTATATGAGTTTAACCCATTTTTATTTGCACATGTTTGAAAAGAGTGTTAAGTTTGGTTCTGAGGAAGGTACATATTTTTTTTATAAATATTTATTTAAACTTGTTTCAAAGACAGTTTAATTACCTGTGCGTTTCTATAGTCCTGTATGGCCGCAAGGTTCTGGGAGAATTCTGTATACTGCTTCTTCGCTGATGGGTTTAATGTCTCCCCCTCCACATAGGCCATCATATCCTTGGACACTTGGTCACCTGTAGGGTAACAGGCCAGTCATTAGTTTATCTGCTGAACATTGTATTTAGAAAAACAAATCTGGACATAAAGGCTAAGGAGTGTAAATTTGAATGAATAAGATCTGAAATACTTAACCTGCCCCATATATCCCTTATAACAAGCTTAAGTAGCTTATTTTATTAAGTCAAAATTCTTGCTTAACTTTGATTTTACATATAAAATTATTTTATCCATAGGTTCTGTTAATTTTAGATAAATTCAAAGTAAACAGAAATAAAGTTGAATTCCTACTTATTCCTTCAATACTTGGGATATTGATAATAGTAAAATAAAGCAGGTTTTTATTTTGCTAGAATATTTATTCTATTCATGAAATGTTTTGTTTTATTTTCTAGTTCAAGTTTTTTCTGTTAACAAAGTTCATGTATGTATATATTAAAGGAACCTTTATCCCGTAATCTTGCGGTCTTCCTGATGTACGAGGAGAAAGTATCACACATCTGCCCAAAGTTTTTCTCTACCGCTGATATCCGGTCCTGTATAAACTTGGACTGGCTCTCACTGAAAATAGCAATACCAGCCGTGTAAAGCAAACATAGTCACTTTTGATTTAAGCTAAAGGGCCAAAATTTAATTTATTTGTTATTCAAACTGAAGTTGTTAACAAAACACATGTATACAAAGTTTACAAATACATCAAACACGATACCCAATTTGAAAATTTTAATGAAGTCTGCCCAATATGACCAGAGCAACAACTCAACAATTATCATAAAATAATGTCATAAATGTTAGTAATATCATTAAAAGAGATTGAATCCAGAAGAATTTGTGAAAGTGTTAATGTGACAACAGAAACTATTGTGTGATTTCACATCTAACTAAAAACCAGAACAACACAAGTTACTATATGTTAACACTAAACACTATCGTTTACTATGATGATAGAAAAACAATTAATACATACATGTTCTATAATAAATAAGCTAACTTAAGAGTGTCACTTTAATAAATGTAAGCATAGTAAATATGAAAAAGAAATGATAAGTACAGTGACATATTTCAATGGTGTATAATTCTTCAAAAGAATAATATGTTAATAATAATATAATATGTTTAATGTTCCTTAAGATTAAAGAGTAAGTGATAAAGGCGCAAGAAACATATTTTTGATCAGTTGGGTGCTGTTAACAGGTGTGCCATCAAGATATTTTCAAGTTATTTTGGAAATCATAAAAACAAAATAAACCATGACATTTTCAGGTAAGAAATACCACATTATCAAAGATTGCACTCTCTGGATGTTGTTCATTATTCAAAGGCTATACAGAGCAAATGCAAATGCTTGTTTGTTCTTTTTCAGTCGTAAAATTAGCATTACTCAATCATTAAAACCACAGTTATGGGCCTTGTTGAACTTGTGCATATTGTCTCTTGCAACATTTATACCAGGATTTATTTAAGTATTTTGACTTGTTTTTGAGTTATGGCTAGGGTTTTAGTTTTGGTATGATAATAATACATGTAATGACAAGAAGACTATGGCAATACCTTGAGGCTTGACATTTATTCTTACAAAACAACAGATGGCTATATTCTATAATTATGTTGTAATCCTAGGTCAATATGGATGCTAATAGGCAACATTTAAACTTCAAACGGCCAAGCATAATATATAGTTTAAAAAAACAACAATATTTTGTCTTACTAATTAAAAATACTTTGCATGTGACGTTTCTTAAAAAGCACTCTTCTCCTGTTGTGGCCTCTTCATTTTCACCTCAGCATGTGAGTTATTTTCATTAATGTATTAGACAACCAGATATGAAATGTTCGAATGTGACAAAGATAATATCTTTAATATATCTCATTAGGTGTTCACTTGTTAATAAAGACAGTATGGGAAGTGGAGTGTTGAGTTTAGAGAAAACCACTACACAAAACCATCACTCGACTTACAATGATTGAAACATGGGCGTATTGCCCTCAACAGGAACTATTTCTATAGGAGGATTTGTTGATGATAAAGTTCTGTCTCCTCTGAAGTTAAAAGATACTGCAAATTTAAATATTTTTTACATTAAACTAAACATATCAAATGAATGAAACACCAACTGGCCATTAACCTGTCAATGTAACTTACATTTAAAAAAATCATGCCATTCAGGGTTTATTGTTAACCATTTTTAGATTTCAGTAAAAAAAATCAGGTCAGTGAAAATGAAATCCATTAAATTCTACAATGTTGCTAAACTATATCATTTCAAACACTTGATTATTATCATACTGAGATCTTAAATGGAAAAATGCTTAGACCAGAAGTAAACAATCAGGCAAGCCGCAGAGAAGCGAATATGTTAGTGCCCTGTGATATATTATTAAAAGCTAAAGCATTAAAGCAGTCTTTTTAAATCAGTTAGCCTGCACTGTTTTGAACAGTATTGTTCGAAATTTAAGTTAAAAAAAGCCTGCAATAAATGTTGGCTCCGGAGTTTTTTTTAAAAAATTGATGGTATTTAAAGTTAGTTAGAACTAGCAATCAAGAATTTAAAAAACAACAACACATTTTTACATCAAGAAGAAAAGGATCTGATGTGAATGAGACAAACAGATATGCATAACATTAAAAAGCTGCAAAATATTTATAAATGGTAGCTGCTACCCATTGTCGCCATAAAATGATAAATAAAACCTATTTATTAACTTGTTCAAGGCATCCCATTCCAGGCGTGTAGCTGATTTAACACAAATACGAAGTTGCGTAATGAAATTTTGACAAGTCCAAGTTTTTTCCATACCCAAAACCTGAATTTGAAAAAAAACCGAAGGGGTAAAGGGGTTCATATACCCCAAGGCATCATCTGCCTTATCCCAAATTGGCCATAGCTACTTGCCTGCATACAGAGATTTTACATTTGGTTCACAAATTGTCAATTGAATTGTTCAATCTCATTTAAAAAATGTTGATGAAATAAATTACATTCTATAAGGACAAATTGTCCTTCCATCGGTCTGATAACTTATTTTTACTGATTTTTGAGCTTTTTTCATGTTTCAACACGCCAAGCAAGCGTACATCTGGCGGTTTAAATTCATGTCTGCCAAAATTCAGCAAATAATTGATTAAATTAAGGAACAGACTATTTAAAATCTTACATATCTTTTGTTCCTGCGCTAGATTGGCTCATTTTGACGGTATTTGTTTTTAGTTCCAATCAGAAATAAAATGCGGAAGTGTCAACTTTTTAACTCAACGAAACTTTCTTCAAAGAAGAATAATTATATCTACCGACAAGAAAAATACATGGAAAGAAAAGAAATACAGCAAGTTGCCGTTGGCAAGCCAGTGACGTTCCCCTCAAAAATCGTTGAATTTTCTGTTCATGCTTTTTGTTGTTAATTAATATATATATAATGGATCATTACTAAATCCCCCCACCGATTAATAAACATGGTATACCTTTTAGGTCGACAAACCTGTTTTGGTAGTTTGCCGGAACCCATTACTGTATTGAGATGATTGCGGTACTACTCATGCAGCTTTTGGTTAACATGGGTTATAGGTCTATAGCTTTTCTTCCAAATTATTTTTTCCACGTCAGTGTACCGTAACATATATAAGTGGTGTTTTTTAATTACGTCCCGATGATATAAAAATAACTTCTTGTACTCCAAAGTATATTTTGGCCTGTTAACTAATTTTCGTGTTCTTTGTCGTCCATCTTTATTTTTTCGTTAAACTTTTTCAAAAGATTTTCGTATTCATTTTTTTATAACTTGTCCCCTCCCCCGTTCACAATCAGCCTAATATCATCCCCCGCTCCCAATCAGCCTAATATCATCCCCCGCTATATAGTTATCCCCGCGAATCAATCTCCTTGGCGACCACATTGCCGTTGGTTTTGCAATAGCTACTGGCGTCCTAAATAGCTAGTTAACGATGTACGACACACGTTATTTATGTATATATGTATTCAAGACCACTCACTTACCATGCAGTTGGTCGATAAAGAGATCGTAGGTCAAGGTACCATACCAAACAGTTTATATTTCGACAGAAGAACAACATTAGTATGCAATAATTTCTTGTCAATATAATATTAACTACACTTTGTTACTTATAAACGCAACTCGAATGTGAAGACAGCTATAAGCTGCTATGTTGAGGCCAAGAGAACGTTACTTTACTGGCGTGCAACGATCTCTTGGACGTGTTGGGTGTCATATTTGTTCTCCGCAATACGTTGGGGAATTTTTTTGCGAAATAAGTCAGTCATAAATCTACATTTATTATACTCAAGATACACCCGATTGTGTCCGTAACTTGCAATGTATACTCGATTTTTTTACAGCATCATCATCGTCGTCAAAATCCTTGCCATCATCGTCGTCGTCCCCCCCCCCGCTCCTCATCATAATGAAATAAACGCATTTTACATTTTGCTTCATATACAGTTTGTCTTTTGTGGTCTTCTAAACATTCTACTTCTGGTAAAATTTCATTAAACTTAAATAAATGGTACTGAAAGTGTAAACAGTTTTCAGCGCAAGTACCATGATTTGTTATAAAAACTAGGTGAATATTTAAATTCCTTTTAAAAATCAATACAGTAATCATTAATCATGATTTGAAAAATGCATGACATTGTGCATTACAGCGGTGATAACAAGATATTTTTAAATCGAGATCACATTGAAATTGATTTAATAATTTATTCATCTATATTTCTTATTTATTGATTTAAGTCTATATAGTAAATTCTGAATACTGGAAGCCAGTATAACAAGCCCCCGTTAAAATAAATACTTGAATATTATATGTTTATCTAACACGACCTTTGCTCTTGGCACTATCCGTATCAATAAATGTAGGCCACACATAGTCTTAGTGTTTTTAATGAATACATTTCATAGCATTTATGTTTTACACATTTTCATTGTCTCGAGGTGCCTTAACTAGTGTTTGAATGCTACTAAATAATTGCAACAACTCGCCTACAGGTACTTCAAGGTCATAAGAACGCACTCGGCTTTATCAAACACACACAGCCTTCCATCCGGTAGAATAGCAAGTTTATCAATCTTATGAAGCAGTTCCGGTTTCGAAAGATTCTCCTTCCTATGGTTGGCGGCCGTCACCTTATAGAGGACGTCCTGTGCGCCGACCGCCTGGAAGTGAACGAGGACATTTCCGGCGCGGTCAAACCTTGCCTCCCGGAACTCACTCTTCATGGGGTTCAACGTGTTCGCCTGGAATGTAAATATGGTGGAACGCTCTGCGGTGTCAGAGATGCTTTCACACACAACGTTACCGTCAGCATCTCGCGAGATGGCTACTATCTCGTTGTCGGGGGATTCCATAACCTTAAACACGGTAGACTCGTACAACTCGTGGTCGGTGAGCTGCTCTATGCCACGCGTGCCATAGATCCGCAGGTTTCGTTGAAATAGTGGCCTCACCACAATAGTGTTGCGGCTAGTGATTTCAAAGTCGAACCCCGGACCTTCAGGGATGGGAATCTTACGTAGTTCGCCGCATACAAAGTTCCCCCGTTCTAGCACCGCTACGTATATCCCATCTGTGTCTTTTTTTGAAAGCGATCTCACTTTTGTTTGGCTTATAATAGACGATGCGTACACACCAGGATACACTGCTAATATAACAGTATCTTTACCACCTATCGCTAGTCTTACTATTGTCCCGTCAGGTAGTTTCTCAATAGTCTTCTTGTATTCGTGCTCTCCCTTCTCATTGAATGATTCAATTTCGGCCATGATGCTGGGGCTAGACACGGACCTCATAGAGAGCCGTTTGGAGGCCCTGGAAGCACCTTCTTGGTCTTCGTCACTTTTCAACCACACAGTGACCGTCTGACCGGTGGCTTTGCTCGTTTTGTACGTCTCCAAAGTCCACTTTGGATTAACGAATTTTGCAAATATCTGAGATCGCTTCAGTGAGTAATCGTTTGACATCGCCGACCGCACTTTCTGCTGGAGCGTGGAATCATCTAGTGAGCCTTTGTTTACCGGTATCATGTCGAACGGCTTGCTCTTACGACTCGTCCAGGGTGACAGATTCTGTCTTACTACCAACGTGCCAAGTTCTTTTGACAACAGGGCCAAGACCCCATCGTTCATGCAGAACTGAACGTCCATTTTGTACCCCTGCCCGAATCGACTCAGCTTTTCCTCTCGCAGTTCACGCCATCTGTTTTCAATTTTTGATTTATACAATGTATTTTCCGCGTCGTTCCCGTAGTACATCAAGTTTTCACTAAGGTCTGACAATGCCCGCGCTCTAGATTCCTTGGTCTGCATGTCTGATCTGCAATTGTCCAAGTTGATCTCGATATCCTCCGCGTGAGAGTCAAGGTCGTCCAATAGTCGATCTTTCTCACGCAGGATGTATTTTACCAAGAGCTCCACTTGATCATCGATATGTTTCCGGGTTGTTTCAACTTTGTCTTTATATTCATTCCCTATGCGTTCAATGTCATTTAAAGCCTCTTTTGTTTCATTGAGATAATCTCTTAACTTATCGTGGACATCGTTTATCGTTGTTTTATATGGCATTGACGCTTTGTCTAGATCAGACACGTCGTGGTTCGCGTGTCTTTCCTCTTTGCATTTCTGGCATACACATGTCTGACAATTGACACAGAACATGTTTAGCAGCTCGGTCTGATGGATCTGACACGCGGTGTCACGTCGGGGTAGGAAATCGCAGAGCAGTGAGTCCTGTTTACGATGTATCGGTACCACGTGGTTCACGCCATTGTGAACATGGTTGGACGCACAGTTTTCACACATGGGTACTTTGCAAGCTATACATTTCACAGTTGCAGGAAACTTGTATTCATCATTGCAAAACTTACACGAGCCACGTGATATATTGTTCTCCTTGTCTAGTCCATTCACCTCACGTGTCAGGTCTTCGTAGAGTAAGTGTACAGGTAAATCCGCCGGTCCTCCATCCGGTAATTTAATGTCTTCGTGGCACCTAGGGCACGTGCCAGCTGCCTCGGTTTCGTCAACGTAGGTCTGCAGGCACTGTAGGCAGAACACATGACCACAGTCGCACTCCCTGGGGTCCGCGAACCGGTTGTTACACAGATAGCACTCCAGGGAGCGGAGCAGCACGTCCGTCTGAGTCTCGGCAAGTACGGTCACCTGCGTGTCTACATCGAACGACACTCGCTCCCCCATGATTGAGGTTATATTCCACAACAGTAACAACCGACAGCCTCTGCGCAACGATATAAAACAATCAGAGTATTGTTCTCCGGAACATAGTATCTGTCGTTGAAAATATGAACCAAGTATGCTACCGCCCACTTGAGCTGAACGCTTTATTTCCTATTGCTATCAGGATATTTTATGATCGTTTGACTTTAACATGAACTGATATCCTTGGCTTTCGGAAACTGCTGCATCCTTGATCCCTTGATCATGTGAACCTGAAAATACAAAAAAAATCGTTGTTTCAATGATTAATGTTATAAGCTGGGGTTTGTACAACTTTGAATTATTGAAGTTACCCCTCCTTCTTTTGCGTACTAAATAAATACTGCATCAAGGTCGGTTAATTAATGCAACAACTGTCAACACTTTTGTGTCGTAGCATAATGTGAATAAATTAAGCACATTCTACAACCTTAAGTATGAAGATCATAAACAGTCCATAGATCCAGTTTAGGTAAGTGTACGTGATATATCTATTTATATTATGATACGCATCAATCCATTTATACGGATCTGTTAGCACAACTTAATGATTTTAAGCTATCAAGTTCTCAACAACTTTAAACATATTTAATCACCGTACAGTTTACGTTAAAGACAATACATGTCAGAATTTGTATTATTCGTGTATCGCTAATTGTCATAACCTTATATCTCTTTAAGTAAGTCATTGTCTCAAATGTCAAGACAATAGTGAGGCGTAAGTACTTGATGACTCAGTGTTCTATCCTTGGGAATGATTCAAATGTAATGTTCAATTGTCGTGTGTTTGATTTACACAAGATGCTTACTTTAAATATGTGTGTATATTCTTAGACTCTATTTGATTTAAACACCCAAGATGACACTTCATTTAAAGATTATTATTTTGCTATCTATTAAGACACATTGTTACATAAATTGGAAGATCTACTAGGAAGCAGAAGAGATACTGCGCACTGCGAGGTTCTTCTTAAAACACTTATTCGATTAAAATAATTATCATTCAGTTTAAAACCAAGTGGAATGTGGGCAATTTAAATAAATGTTGACTTTAATCTTGAAATTCACTTATATGTAGAGTTTAATCGGAATTTAAATTTATTTCCTCCGATCGAAGATTTAGTTTTTTTAAGATCTTTATGAGGCAGAATGTTCAAATGAAAAACAAACGTCAGAAATAACTTATATGCATAAACTGTGCAGTATACTCGTATAGCATAATCCTGCTTCATATACTTAATATAGTAACAGGCAAAACGTTAAGTATCAATAAAAATATGCATTACCTATCTACTAAGAACAACTATCCTCAAGTCTTAAAGATGCACGCATACTCACAAATAAGACTTACCACATTTAATATTATTGTTTTAATATCCCTAAAAGGGTGAATAAATGCCAAAAACAATTGTTCTTATAAAGGATACCAAGTTTAATTTGAAAGAAATGAGCATAAACACGGTATTTCTACCTTTAATATGATACTATAGTTGACCACAGTAAATCTTTTAGCATTCACCAATCATTTAATATTTTTGCGCTTTCTGCTATTAAATACACGGTTACAATCTTGTTATCAGTAATTAATATTTTCCATAAATGTATTATTTAGTAAGTAGTAGAAGGTTTATTAGTCAAAATTGATGTTTGTTATACATGTTTATGTTATTAATTTTAGTTTAAATTTGATATAAATATCAATTTGATCTATGAACATCCTGCATCAGAGAAGACGATTCGCATGAACATGTTTCTATTAAAACGCAAATAAATGTAACAACTTCAGAATAAGCTTCCTCTCGGAATTTTTAATATTGTAATACTCATTTATTGTATTTAATACACTATCACATTTCATAGCGCTTACAAGTTAAAAGTATCTCGTAGTTTTTAGTAGCTCTTAGTAGTTCTTGGTAGCTCTTAATGACTTTTCGCAAGACCGCTCAAGGACACGTGTCGTGTGTCGAATATCCTTTAATAAGATCCAAGGTTTGATTTTTATGTCCAAAGTAGATAAAGTTGCACTAATATCCATTCAAAAGCCACCAACTGAATTTCTAAAGCACATACTAGTTTGTTTGCAAATAAGATAAAAGTTATCTCCGCTTGACCGTACACGCATTTATTTTGGCTCCATAAAAATGACCCCCCATCGTCAACAAACACCATAGTGTCCCATAGATATTCGCTGTCAAATAGATATGCTTCTATGTTCACTTTCAGTAAATGTTTCCTTTTAAAGATAACACCCAAGGCCCCTTCAAATGTCACAAAGTGACCATCGATTAATGTTTACAATGTTATCTGATTTCGTGCCGCGCATCAGTACATGGTATGTCCATGCTCATCATTTATTGAAAACAATAAAGTAAGTAAATATGAAACGATGTTTATGACTAAATGACACAAATGCTCGCTTCACAAACCGATAAAATGTCAAATGATCATACTTATTTACGACATAACGATTTGCTGTACATGTTAACACAGAGATATTATATTAAGGTCACTTTATATGTATATATATAAACTAATTACAACATCGAATGCATTATACTATTCGAATGCCAAATCACTCAGATTAATATAGAAATATAGCAACAATGTTCATTATGTTATTGCAGTATAATCGAACTTCATCACTGAGATCTCTAGATACGTACATATGCATGTAAATAAGTCCTTAAATTTTGTTGCACACAAGTACAGGAAGTAGCAATAACTTAGGAAGTACAATCAATGTTCAAGCCCGAAAAACATATATAAACACCAATGTTCCATGTGAAAGGGTTAAATCGTTGACAAATGTTAATTTACGTACCTTTAAACTGCATTAAAACGGTGTCACGTTACATATCCTACTATATTCATGGTCTTGTGTTTACAAGTAAAAAGCGCTTAAGGAGGTTCCTCGGGGTATTTTTAAACAGATCGCGGAAAAAAATATCATGTCCGAGGCGTTATAAATCTTGTGTCAATAACCTTTCATTTACGTAATTTTCAATTAAATTATAATAGTTTTCTTTTAAATGTTACAATTTCATTTCAACATTTAACTATGTCAGTATTTTTATGTAGTGTTTTGTTTATACTATGAAAGAAACCAACATGATATTTTTGTAAAAAAATATTTATGTTCCGTACAACACTTTTTTACAATATGTCACATGATTGCATTTTTGAATTGTACACCCCATAACTCTTAAATGAAATACTGAAGTGATACAAGTAATAACGCGTTCTGATCATTGCCTTAATTTCCCCCGATTGTGACCACTTGATTTGATGTTCACGATTAGGGTACTCAATTCAGGAGTGTCTATCAAAAGCCCCCCCTATCAAAAGCCCCCCGTTCAAAAGCCCCCCCTATCAAAAGCCCCCCCGTTCAAAAGCCCCCCCTATCAAAAGCCCCCCCGTTCAAAAGCCCCCCCTCAATATAATTTTGTTCCATAAGTTTAAACCAATTGAAGAATGTTGTCATATTTTATTGAGTAGATCCAGATCAGACATTTTAACCCTATTTTACGTTAATTTCCTGCACTAATTCGATAAATTAGGCTACTTTAGTGCTTTAGTGCTTTCGGGTCAATTTTTTGTTGGAAATCTTATTCCTGAAGAAACACCAAGTAGCTTGGAGTTTCATTTGGATAGAATATTAGCATATTGATAGAATATTAGCATATTGACTTGGTAATCAGCAAGTGAACGGTGTGTTTGATCTGGCTCAACTCAACTCGGACAAGGACTCATACAAGGACTCATACAAGGATAAGGAATTGAAAGGATAACAGTGTAAGACAATTAAATGAATAAATATCTTTAATTTGATTATTAACATTTATAAGTACCTTTATGTATCTATACTGTTTTTCCCTATATATATTCTATATATTCTGGTGGAATAATGCATTCAAGGGCTATAATTATTGAATTGTAAATGAACTGTTTCTTTGCAGTGAAATATTAGGACAATGTAAACATATATTATTGAACAGTTTTGTAAACTAAAAAAAGTGACCATTGAAAAAAACATATATATATATTAATGGTTATATTAAATTTCATCATAATATTTAAAAAAAATGTTATAAAAATATATATATATGTATTTATTTTTTTTGTGGGGGGGCTTTTGAACCACTTGCCCATTTTGAGGGGGGGCTTTTGAACGGGGGGCTTTTGATAGGGGGGCTTTTGAACGGGGGGCTTTTGATAGGGGGGGCTTTTGAGTGTACCCCCAATTCAGGTATACATTCATATGTTTTTCTTTTCTCTTCTTTCGGTCGTGAGGAGAAAGTAATGAAAATAGCAACATTAAACAAACTACAATTGTGAAACAGCCATGGTTATGAAATGGATTTCACATATATCGAAGTGAAAATTGTGGACATAGATCGATGAAGAGTGTATGATGTGAAAAATAACTTAAAAAATAAAGTTGTGGCAGTCCCAGTGTGTCCGTGAGTTCGTTCCTCAAAGGAACTTGCAAGTGCTTTTCAAAAGTACAAAATTGTTTCATGTTTAAACTGATTTTGCCAAATCTATTTGCCACAGCAACATATTAATTTACTTAATTAGTTGTACAATGATCATGTGACAGTTTATATTATGTTTATATTTCTTTGGGGGTTTTAAGTCCCATGTTTAATATGTTTAAAATAATTTGCTCGTTATGCGCTCTGCAAGCAAAACATATCATGTAATTTAGTCAGATTGTCCGGCATATTATTCACATAAAATAATTAACAGACCATAAATATAAACTTTATCATAACGAATTAATTACCGTACGGGCCTCTTGCGTGCCTTCCATTAGTTACCTCCCTGGTAAAATCTTAAACGAGTGTCTTATTGGTCAATTTATTAAAAAACAACCAATCGACTTCTCTGTAACATAACGTGTACAATCCCGGAAGTGAAGTGTGAAAAATTACATTTTGCAACTTTCAAGTTATAAATTAGAGTTGTTTTTCAAAGAAGAGGAATTTGGTACGGAAATGACAGCTGATTTGCCTTCTTTCTTACTTTTATTTAGCTGATATAAGTTTTGATATTGTAATTCACCGTTTTAGTTGTTTATTGGCATCACCATTAGTCATGTTTATTTTGACCTCTGAAAGCAATATTAATTGATTTGTACCATCGTATGTTTATATTGATACAGAAAAGGTTCTCAAGTTTAAGTTTCCATATAAACCTTTAATGCAAGTATTAATTGTTTGTATAGAGTATCAATATTTGGATAATAGATTAAATGACCTTCAGCTAAAACTAATGTATTCTTGAGAGGTAATGTACATCTATGTGGGCTCGAACCCATTACCAACACAACACTACACGGAATTCTAACTAATTGAGCTAACAGGGCAGTTGGTTCTTTTCAATCTCATACAATTACAAATTTAGTAAAAACTGATGAATAAAAAAACAGCAAGTTCAAGAGTTTTTGTGTCTACTGGGGATTGATATCAGAACTTTTAGTTTTACAAAGCATTCTCGTCCTTAACTCTTTAGCACATGTAATGCACCAGTCTATTGTAACCACGCCCCCCAGGTCTGGGGTATACCTGTGATAGCAAGGGAAATGGGCAGTGTTTTTACCTTCCAGTTTGCCCCCCAGTGTCGGGTTAATGCGGTAATTTTTTCTTGGTGCCAAAAAAGTGGGGAATGGGCCTTACCCAGGGTCCCTGGGGTGAGGGGGCATTTGACGGAGATTTTACCAACAGTTCGTTCCCGCAGGGTGGGATCTTACCCAGGCTCGGCTGGAGCAAAAGTCAAAGTCCATGCTATTCCCCGGACCTGGGGGCAGTGGTAGTCCAAATAATTGTACGTTGACGGATTTTTTTTAGATTTTTGATATGGCAAATCCTTCACGTACAAATTGTTTAGTATCAAAAGTGGGTAGTTGTTCCGATCAGGATTCCGGGTTAAAGCATATAGCGTCTATAAAATATCATAAGAACAAGAATTATTACCAGATAATGTTAAGTTATATTAGTTCCGTACACAAAAAATAAATATCCAACTTATAATTATGAGTTTGACAGCTTTTCTTCATTTCATTTTGTCAAAACATAACGATATATACATGACGGGCACCTGCAAGGCTTCAGGGCACAGTTTTAAATCGCTCGGAACATTTCGGCCATGGCCGAGTTGCTACGATTGTGTAACGAGGTCTATCTCGAAGCTTTGTCGGAGGAGGCCGAGTTATTACGATTGTATCGAGTTGTTCCCCTTCGCATAATTGTTTTCTGTGTCAGTCAACTTTCGTTTTATTGGAAAGGTAAACAACTTGTTTTAATGCATTAAATGCTTGTTTAGTGCAAAATAACATTTCACTTACATGGATAAATATAAATATAACTCTTTATGATCAATTTCAACCATAAAATACTTCATTTAAAACAATTTCAATATTTTTAAAACACCCCCGTTTTTTGCACATTCCCGTTTAGACGTTAGGGATTGGAAGAATCCCGTATAACACGTCTATTATTTTAGACTAGGGGCAGTGGTTACAATTGACTGGTGCATAATTACGTATGGCTGACATTGCCCATTACCTCATGGGAATGTATGTGGCCGACTATCAACTACTGGATGTAAAAGAGTCTGCCATGATGACATGGAGGTACAGATAGGTGGATTCAACATGGAAAATATCTTTGAATCTAAAACAAGTTGTGGTCTGCCAATGTGGGCATTACCCACCGTTAATATGGGCTGTATGGTTTGCCAATCTGGGTTGGTATTCAATATGCACCTTATGACCATACATCACTGACGTAACTCACTGTTTTGGTTGATTATTCAATACCCATTCTGATTGGCTGTTTTGTTCTCAGATCAAAGTAAGACAAATATTGAATACCACTGTCCAGCCGAGGGATCTCCGTTCTGTTAGTGTTATTCATAAAAACTTTATTAAATTACAAGTAAACAGATTAATCTAAAATAGTATCAACTTTAAATGATAGTTTAGAAAGTAATACTTCTGTTTGCAAATACACTAAGCATAATATTCACATCACTCAGTTAAACAAAGCACAGCCTTCATTTTGCACAGAAGAGACAGTCAAATTATACAACCTCGGCCATTTTAAACACTCCGCAGGGTTCGAATTTAACTTTGAGGAGCACTCGCAAAATTTTGCGAGTGCATTTTGAGGCAACTCGCAAAATGAAAAATCAACTTGCCTTGTAATATTGTCTAATTAAAGTAGAAATTTACACCTAAGACATATTATGAATATTAAAAGGTATCAATCTTGAGTGACTCGACTACTAGAACTTATTGATGGCTTATTCTATTTGGGGTGTACGGAAAGACTCATCATATTCTTGCAGCTTTTTGATAACAAAGCTGTCCAATAATTTGACATTGTTCACTTTGTATATTTACCCTCGCCATCGGGCAATTTAATACCCATTCGACAAGCACGCTACATATTTCATTAAGTCTGTAATTATTAAAATCAATAACATTATAAATTTGAAATAAAAAAAAGAACAGTAAATGTACCGTGGATACTTTGGACCATGAAATATATCGATCAACGGAGTATACTGTATTCATTTTGACAGTTGGGCGAAAATATATTCACAGGATGATGGGGTTTACATATAGTGCGCGAAAGCGCTAAATTTAGCCAATGATTGAGCTAGGTGATTACGTCATTCGTATTCACTTTGTATAATGCACGCCTCGGAGCATCCGGGAAAGATTCGAGATAAAACTCGGCCTTTCTGTATTTGTTCTATTTTTGAAAACTTACTAGAGCGGGACTCCGCACTGTCTTCTTTATACTGGTAGTGTAAACATGCCACTTATAGGCTGTTTACACTCGACTACCTAGCGGAGTTAAGTTCATGTTTATTCTACTTTCCTTTTAACATTTTGTGGTCTAGAAAAAGCCACTTGCAGAATTTTGCGAGCTTGAATAAAAGTCACTGGCAATTTGTAAATGTCGCTCTCATTTTGCGAGTATGCGAGTCTAAATTCGAACCCTGCTCTGTTTCAACTCTTCAAAGTGAAAACCAGTAGTTTGTTTATCTTGCAAATATAATCTAAAGACATGATTGAATAACTGATTGAATTGAAACAATGCAAACTGGACAAGTAGGAATGCTTTTCTTGGAAATTAACATGCCTCTTCAGTAGTTAGTAATAATATGGTAATTTATTATAAAGTGAAATCAGTGATGGTTGCAGACAGTTCTTCTTTGATTTGAGAAGTTGATTGGTCATAGATGTTGCACTTGATGCGAAATTCACTTTTGTGGTGTTGTGCAGAACCTAAGCCATGATAATTCTTTTGCTTAAATCCTTGCAATGCAAACAGTAGTTCAAGGTAATATGTTTGATAACAATTGTGTCTGAAATTGAGCATTAGCATGTTGAATTTCAAGCTGGACTCCCTTTGAGCATTTTAGGTGAAGCTTGGACTTCTATTCCATATTCCTTTTAAGAAAAAAAGTTAGTTTTGTTTATCAAAAATTGCTTGTGCCATTTACATTGGTGAAGAGAAGTCGCTAACCAGTATGGTAAAAATCAGTCGCTTACCAGTATGGTAGAAATAGGCCGCTAACCAGTATGATGAAAATGGGCCACAAAGCAGTATGATAAAAATGTGTGGCTAAGCAGTATGTTGAAAAGGGTTGACTTACCAGTATTTTGATAGAAGGTTCACTAACCAGCATGGTCAAAAAGTGGTCGCTATTCAGTGTGTTGAAAAAGGGGATACCTTGCAGTATGGTGAAAAGTGGTCGTTTACTTGTATGATAAAAAGGGGCTGCTAACCAGTATGTTCGAAAAGGGATCACTTACAAGTATTGTAAAAAGTGTTTGCTTACCAGAATGGTGAAAAGGTGTTCACTTACCAGTATGGTGAAAGAGTTCGCTTACCAGTAAGGGTGAAAAAGTGTTCGCTTAACAGTATTGTGAAAAAGAGATCGCTTACCAGTATGGCGAAAAGGCTTCATGTATCAGTATGGTGAGAAAAGGAGTCACTTAGCAGTATGGTGAAAAGGAGACGAAAACCAGTATGGTTAAAAAGGGGTTGCCTACCAGGATGTTGAAAAAGGGGTCGCTGAGCAGTATTGTGAAAGGAGTGGCTTGTCAGTATGATGAATATGGGGTCTCTTACCAGTATGGTGAAGAATAAGTGGCTTACCAGTATCATGAAAATGGGTAGCTTTTCTGTCTTGTTGGTTGAGGAAATAAACTACTTATAAGAACTCCAATTTAAAGGGGAAAAAAGTTAACATGTGTTCATTTTTTTATTGGTGCATTGCCTCCCTTTGATTTGACTTCAATGCAATGTCATCAGTTGGTTGTAGTTGGGCATTGAATTATACCTATACTAGGTTGTACGAATATACAAGGCTGTATTAATATCTGAACAAACCTGTTTTCAATTCAACAAATCTTTTCTTGAATTTTTGTTTCACTTCAAAAAGAAACGTAAAAAAAGTGTTGTGACTTGAAATTTCCTTAAACTTTGAAATTGAATATTTTTTTTGCCATAAAGATTCATTAAAGTTATTCAAAACCCTCTAATTACTTAATGTAAATAGTAGAAAATTATAATTATTTTTGAATATATTATAAAGTATCTGTTCTTTGTTCATCATAAATAATGTTTACTTACACAGTGGCATTGATAGTGGAAACTGAAGCTCCAATGATCTGAATATAGTTGTTGCAAGAGTTGTATTTTTTTTATCTCTCATGCTCATTTGCTTTTGGCTTGCTGGGCTGTCAACTTTGGACAGAGGAGAAGCAAAGATCATTCTGAAAACAAAGTTAGGGTTGAGCGAGAAATCTGACAATCGTGGCAATACATATTCAGCTGTCTCGCACACTGAAACATGCGATGTGCCTGTCAGACATGTACATTGTTGATGAATGAGGTGTGCTTTCATTGTAAAATAGTCACAGCCTCTCAGCCGTATTCACTGTTGCATTTTCACTGTTGGATGTCGGGTCGTTGCTTGCGGATCATTCAGTTTGAAACATTGTAACTTTGGTCTGAAAGTGCATTAGTTGGGTCGAAAGCTTTGCAAATTATTTAAAGACATTATATTTGCTTTAATTTTTTGGTGAACGTGGAACATTGTTGGTATTAAGTGTATTTTCTGCTTTAGTTTGTAAAAGGGTTTTTTGAAGACACTAGTGCTTGTTAGAGAATTGAAATAAGACATTGAGGTGTTATTTTCCACTTAATATTTCCATAGCAGGTATATTTTGGTGTATGGGTTAGCAAACAATATACATACAAAAACAGACAAGGCGAGGAAAGATATAAAAAGTGGTTTTGTAAACGGAAAATAGAGGAAAGCATATTCAGAGATGGCTAGAAAGGAGGTGGAAATGAATAATAATATGGAGATCTTTACTATCAAGTTGGAGGTTGGTATTTGTGTACTCAGCAAATGGTACTGGGCAAGGTCTTTTATACACACTGCATGCTGGGGCTATCCTGGGCCATATTCACCATATAGCTTGTAACATCAGGGAACAGTCTTAATGATAGAATATTCATGCATTGTATTTTTGTGTTATTTTTATTTCATAAAGTGAAAAAAAAGAAGATATTTTGGTCACTATGGTTGAAATAAGCACAAGTCTGCACACCTTGTATTGGTGATTTAAAAGTGTTTGTTAATTAGTCAAACAGTTTCAAAGATTCACATTAAGTTGACTTGTTATTTCATTTCTTTTGTGACTGTTTTGTTGGAGAATTATAGTTGGGGGTCAGTCTTCTTGGTGGATATGGCTCATGGTTGTAATGGGTATTGGAAACCAGCAATCAGAGATAACATAGTTATTATATAAGGTATTAAAAGTACTATTCAAGACAGTAATTAGATATAACTTTTCTTTTATTGCTATTCATAATGAAGGCAATTAGGGAGTAGAGAAAAGTTTAAAGGGACTGTACACCAGATTGGCACCCAAAAAAGTGTTTTTCTGTAACAAATCTCAGGACAATTATGTAATAGAATATGTTACGCTTTGATATCATAATGGTAAAAAAAAAGTACCAAAATGTAAAAAAATTGTGTCGGAGACCGGGTTCGAACCCGTGTCGCCAAAATTGCAGTCAAGCGTCGTATTGTCTGAGCTACGACGGCTAACTCTAACTGGGTGACATAATTCAGCTATACACCTACCTCGATAATATCACTTGATAACACCGACTAGCCAATCACGCATTAGGAATGAATTCTACCTGGTAGACATACCCAGTAATCTTTTTAAATGGAAAAATACAAAATAACTGCTAAACTTAAATAAATTGTAAACTATGTGGTACTTCAGTTAGTAAGTTTCAATGCATTGTACACATCGATGCCAAGTTTATGTCAGTTTTCGACTATATTCTTCTTCTTTTTCTGCTATTTTATCATACTGAGTACAGCCCCTTTAAAGTGACACTCTTATTCAAAATCAATACATACATGTATCACAAACATACATTTTAAGTGATAAACCTTTAAGTTTATTGAGGAGATTGTAACTATGTATTGAATAGCTGAACACACAAAAATATTAAATGATTTGTGAGTGCTAGATTTACTGTGATCTAAGGTAGAAATACCATGTTTTCTGCAATTTTCTTTCAAATTTTACTCAGTATCCTTCATAAGAACCATTGTTTATGACATCCATTTTAGTATATTTAAACAATGGTATTAATTGTGGTGAACTTTATTTGGGAGTAAGAGGGCTTCTTTAAGTAAAAAATGACAAAAACTGGACTGGCATGTCATAAACGAGTGCTTCTTCCAGGTTGTACAAGTAAGAAACCCTCACATTGACTTTTCATTACAGTAGGTAGAACGTTCATGTCCAAACTATTTTCAAAGTATTAGCCCACAAAGAAGCTATTGACTTGTTTACTGTCATAACATTTTGAATATCACAGACTAAAAGTGTTAAAAACGCTCTGACAAGAGTAAACATTAGAGGAGTTATTTATGTATGTTTTTGTTGTTATGACAGGTCTGAAGGCCGGGGTGTCAGGTGTGGGTGATATATCCATGTATCATGTCAACCCCCTGTCACTGGTCACCGGTCAGCTGGTCAGCTCAGCCAGACTCACAACACCCGCCTTTCATTGGCCAAACTGGAAACAATAACTTAATTCATATCTCGGTCACAGTTGTGGTTTGCCCTGCCTCAGATGTGACCTCACTCATGGGAGGTTGTTATAAAAACGTGCAAGAAATGATATAAATTATGTATATATATCATCTCCTTATATAAAAGTTAAAGCAACTAAGATGGTAATACTATAGTTAGCATCTTGTGATATTACCATTGTAAACTATTAGTTTTATACCATAAGATATTAAATTTTCTTAGTACTACATTCTTTAAATACTTCTTAGAAAAAGATATTTTATATCCATCCCATTTGGCCCTTTGTTTTCAGAAATTATAAGTGAGTAATCTATACAGGCATTATGTAGGTCATTTTAATAATTTTGTGGTTTCTAAATGAACACAAAAGCAATTAAGCTCACAGTGCAGTTAAAATCGTGATAAAGGTGTTGCCAATAAACAGCTATGTTCAGTTAAAATATCACTTAATTGTTTAAACAAAATGAGGTTTTGATGTACAGGGTTAGCCGACTTGCATGAAATATCACACAACTTATTTTTAAATAAGAAAAAGATGTAATCTATTATTCCTAAGCATGATTAAGTTTAATTTCCATTTATTTGAATGCTCATACCTGCATGTTATATTAATTTATTAGGATAGGCTGTTGATTGTGTAAATAAATTAGTGCAAAAGGTTGAGTACAGTGCGATTCAATTTGCCTATTTTGTTCACTTTCTGTTGTAAATGTTGTATTATGCATATTTTTCGTTCGACAGAGACACTGCGAGAAAAATGTCGGAACACAGCGCATTATTGGATCCCGCTCAGAGAGAGGTTTGCGTTTGTGCACCATGGCAACCAAATATTTTGTAAAAAACAACCCAAAGCCCCTACTCCAATTTGAATTCAGCATTTTGATCTTTTTATAAACTTTTGATTATTGTATTGAAGAAGTAATTTTTGTATCATCGGTTACACTTATTACATATATATGATATATATATTCGAATGAAGTAAAAAAAATAGTGTATTTCATGTTACTGGCTAGTAGCTTACCACATTGAGATACAATAGTTAAATGTAGCTGGCATTCTTTTTTAGAAATATGTTTAGAAGTGTGTTCTTGATAAGTCTGTTTCAAAGTCTTTTAATTACAAAGGTTAGACAATGTCGAAAAATGTCTTGATGTAGAAAGAGCTATGTTTTCATGCTCATTTATTATGTGTGTCTGTCCTAGTTTCACATGCTACGCGGTACTTTGTTATACTATCATGGACTGTGACTGTCAGACACTAACCAGATACAATACTGTCATCTTTTCATACAAACATACAGTACCTATTTCAAAACAATATATCTGGTTGCCAGCACCATGCGTGTTTCCTTGCTAAAATCCCTTTCTCGTTTCAGCCTCTCTAACTTAACATTTTTATTTATAGGATACTCAGTTACTCTGTTTGGCTCTTAAGATTGAAAAAAAAGAACTTAAGATAAAGATAACATGTCAGAGTTTTTATGCAAATGAGTGTTGCTCATTTTCAAAACCTGTCTGTAATTATGCATGGATTAATGGGTACTTTAATAAAGTCATGCTCATGTTTTGACTGCAGGTGACATGATCTTTTGCCATAAAACACCCATATTATCTTGCAAGCAGTTACCTTATGTTCAGGTTCTCATAAGGAAAATATGGTCAAATTTAGTAAAAAGGCTGTTTGCGCTAATTTTCTTGGAATTTTGCAGGACAATAAAGCTTGCTTAAGATGGGTGATTGAAATTTGGATGTCATCAAGGACAGTGTTTATTAAGCCAGAACAGTGATTCAGTATCCCTGCTTTCTTTATCATCCTGTTGCATTTACAATTGAATTGTTTCCACGAATAATAGAAGTAATAGTGATATGATTTAGTGTTGCATTGTTCACATATTTGCATTACAATCCAGGATTCACTTTGATATTTTTTCCTTCCGTAATTCAAAGCAAATGAATCTGAGCATGTATAATACTATAGCCTTGCTATTTATTACGATAATGTATTAACATATATATATCAACGATATACTGAAAACCTTTGATTAATGCTATCTCATAACGGCTTTATATCTTTAATTTTCTCTATGCCTTTGCACATTGTTAGCTACCAAAAAAAAACTTGGTTGATATTTATTATGGGAATACATGTTTTGATTTCATTTTTCGTTGTACCTTTGTACTGTTCGTAAATAATATCTTAATAGATACTAATACAATTCATACCGTGTTGATAAGTATTTATAAGCTCATTTCTGTTCACTTTCATCTTATATTACATGTAGCTATAATGTGCATTTTGGCAATCAGACAAATGTTTTGGTTTTCAAAGGGCTTTGAAATATTCATTTTTAGAAAATAATGGCGTTAATTAATTTTTTTTGAAAATATGTTAAACATTTCAACTGCAGAATATATTTATTATATATCTTAAAGTTAAAAAGTTATAAGTACATATACACAAACAAAATTTTGATACTTCATAAACAAATTTGTTTCCTTTTATTTAACTTAAGCTTATTTACAATGACTCTTTCCAATGTTAATGGCTTATAGAAGCTTGTCAAACTATAAAAGTAAATGGACAAGCATATATAGATATTTTTGAGCTTTAGTAACCACCTTGTGATTCTGTGGCACCATGTATACTAACCTCCTGCTTTTCATTACAGCAGAACGGTCCAATGGAAAAACTGACGAACATCGAGCTTACAGACATCCAATGTGAGGAGGCTAAGCCCCGCAGCTTTGCTGTCCCCTCCGGCATCAGCTTACAGGTAAATTGTGGTAGTCGGGTGTCAGCATGGCTCGTTGAATGTTCATCAGTGATATCCAATCAGAAATTCTGATTGAAAAACACAGAACCCTTGAATGTAAATTAGTGATATCCAATCAGAACCCCTGAATGTAAATCGTTGATATCCAATCAGAAGATCTCTAAAATTTATCAGTGATATCCATTCAGAACTTTGGGTAAATTATACCATCGATGATGTTTAATTTTGTGTGATGGAATTTAAAAAAAAATGGGTTGGTTTGAGGAAGCATATCAGTATAAGCAATGTGTTAGACATTTTGCGTCTGGAAATATGTACCAGACTAAATCTGCCAGTATTGCTTTCCCACCTACATCATCATAAAGGTATTTCCAGCACAGTTTTAGGGGACAGACAACTAGGGGCCTGTTCTAAGTTTCATGTCCAGAGTAAGTGTTGCTCCTGTTATAAAAGATTGAGAACTAATACAGCTAGTGCTCTGACCAGTTTGAAGGTGTCAAAACCTGCTACACAGACTTCCTCACTAGCACCATACTTGTAATATCAATTGCCCGGTTTCTGATCATCTATGTTATGTACATGGTTTTCTGAGTAAGGGCTAGGCCTGAAAATACTATGTATCTATTTATCTAGGTACATGAATCTTATATTGACATCAAACCAATATGTCGGATGTATTATGTATAATTGATTAGCACTAGCAGTGTCATTTACTGCAATATATGCCAATATGAATGAAAGACCATTATATTTGAGTTTTTTACATTGTATTTCCAGTCGGATGATGTTGAGACGTCCTATGGAAACATCCATGTGGCCATACAAGGTGACCGCAGTAAACCGGCCATCTTTACTTTCCACGACATCGGACTTAACCGTATGTATCAGGTCTTACGTTATGGTTGAAATTTGCAGTGCAATGTGATTTTTGTTGTTGTTTAATACATTAATTTTTCAAGGTGGTTGTTGTAGTTCAACTGTTAGGTGGTATGTGTCTGGATATGACTTTCATATACATGTTACAAAAAAATGTCTCCTTGTTTGATCATACTTTATGATAACAGCTTTATGCCGGCTTCTTAACATGCAGTTGAACTGTTTGTAATAAAATTAAAAGTGTAAAAAACTTGACATTGAATTCTTACTTCATCAAAAACGCATGCTAGGTGAAATAGTGTAAAATTATTGGACACTCTTTCTCAATCTTACAAACTTTTAAAAAAGTGGCTTCCTGTAAATTTGGACAGTTTTACACACATGACAAATATAAACACATGTATCTATCTTTTATGTTTTCAGATACCACATGTTTCCAGGGTTTCTTCAACTACCCAGAGATGCAGCCAATGATGAAACACTTCTGTGTCTACCACCTCAACGCCCCCGGCATGGAGGAGGGGGCCATGAGCCTCAAACCTGAGTAAGTCGCTTCAAATAGTACCTAATAACAGGCCTAATAAATTCTTATACATAACCTACAGGCCTAATAAATTCTTATACATAACCTACAGGCCTAATAAATTCTTATACATAACCTACAGTCCTAATAAATTCTTATACATAACCTACAGGCCTAATAAATTCTTATACATATACTACAGGCCTAATAAATTCTTATACATAACCTACAGTCCTAATAAATTCTTATACATAACCTACAGGCCTAATAAATTCTTATACATAACCTACAGTCCTAATAAATTCTTATACATAACCTACAGGCCTAATAAATTCTTATACATAACCTACAGTCCTAATAAATTCTTATACATAACCTACAGGCCTAATAAATTCTTATACATAACCTACAGGCCTAATAAATTCTTATACATAACCTACAGGCCTAATAAATTCTCATACATAACCTACAGGCCTAATAAATTCTCATACATAACTTACAGGCCTAATAAATTCTCATACATAACTTACAGGCCTAATAAATTCTCATACATAACCTACAGGCCTAATAAATTCTCATACATAACCTACAGGCCTAATAAATTCTCATACGTAACCTACAGGCCTAATAAATTCTTATACATATACTACAGGCCTAATAAATTCTCATACATATACTACAGGCCTAAGAAATTCTCATACATAACCAACAGGCCTAAGAAATTCTCATACATAAGCTACAGGCCTAATAAATTCTCATACCTAACCTACAGGCCTAATAAATTCTCATACATAACCTACAGGCCTAATAAATTCTTATACATAACCTACAGGCCTAATAAATTCTCATACATAACCTACAGGCCTAATAAATTCTTATACATAAGCTACAGGCCTAATAAATTCTTATACATAACCTACAGGCCTAATAAATTCTTATACATAACCTACAGGCCTAATAAATTCTCATACATATACTACAGGCCTAATAAATTCTCATACATAAGCTACAGGCCTAAGAAATTCTTATACATAACCTACAGGCCTAATAAATTCTCATACATATACTACAGGCCTAATAAATTCTTATACATAACCTACAGGCCTAATAAATTCTCATACATATACTACAGGCCTAATAAATTATTATATATAAGCTACAGGCCTAATAAATTCTTATACATAAGCTACAGGCCTAAGAAATCCTCATACATAAGCTACAGCCCTAAGAAATTCTCATACATATACTACAGGCCTAATAAATTCTTATGCATAAGCTACAGGCCTAAGAAATTCTCATACATAAGCTACAGCCCTAAGAAATTATCATACATTTACTACAGGCCTAAGAAATTCTTCTACATAAGCTACAGGCCTAATAAATTCTCATACATAAGCTACAGGCCTAAGAAATTCTCATACATAAGCTACAGGCCTAATAAATTATTATACATTTACTACAGGCCTAAGAAATTCTTATACATAAGCTACAGGCCTAATAAATTCTCATACATAAGCTACAGGCTTAAGAAATTATCATACATTTACTACAGGCCTAAGAAATTATCATACATTTACTACAGGCCTAAGAAATTCTCATACATTTACTACAGCCCTAAGAAATTATCATACATTTACTACAGGCCTAAGAAATTCTCATACATATACTACAGGCCAAAGAAATTCTCATACATAAGCTACAGGCCTAATAAATTCTTGTGCATAAGCTTCTGGCCTAAGAAATTCTGATACATAAGCTACAGGTCTAATAAATTCTCATACATAAGCTACAGGCCTAAGAAATTATCATACATTTACTACAGGCCTAAGAAATTATCATACATAAGCTACAGGCCAAAGAAATTCTCATACATAAGCTACAGGCCTAAGAAATTATCATACATTTACTACAGCCCTAAGAAATTATCATACATATACTACAGGCCAAAGAAATTCTCATACATAAGCTACAGGCCTAATAAATTCTTGTGCATAAGCTTCTGGCCTAAGAAATTCTGATACATAAGCTACAGGTCTAATAAATTCTCATACATAAGCTACAGGCCTAAGAAATTATCATACATTTACTACAGGCCTAAGAAATTATCATACATAAGCTACAGGCCTAATAAATTTTTATACATATACTACAGGCCAAAGAAATTCTCATACATAAGCTACAGGCCTAATAAATTCTTGTGCATAAGCTTCTGGCCTAAGAAATTCTGATACATAAGCTACAGGTCTAATAAATTCTCATACATAAGCTACAGGTCTAATAAATTCTCATACATAAGCTACAGGCCTAAGAAATTATCATACATTTACTACAGACCTAAGAATTTTTTATACATAAGCTACAGGCCTAATAAATTCTCATACATAAGCTACAGGCCTAAGAAATTCTTATACATAAGCTACAGGCCTAAGAAATTATCATACATTTACTACAGACCTAAGAAATTTTTATACATAAGCTACAGGCCTAATAAATTCTCATACATAAGCTACAGGCCTAATAAATTCTTATACATAAGCTACAGGCCTAAGAAATTATCATACATTTACTACAGGCCTAAGAAATTCTTATACATAAGCTACAGGCCTAATAAATTATCATACATAAGCTACAGGCCTAATAAATTCTCATACATAAGCTACAGGCCTAAGAAATTATCATACATTTACTACAGCCCTAAGAAATTATCATACATATACTGCAGGCCTAAGAAATTATCATACATATACTGCAGGCCTAAGAAATTCTCATACATAACCTACAGGCCTAAGAAATTATCATACATAACCTACAGGCCTAAGAAATTCTCATACATAACCTACAGGCCTAAGAAATTCTCATACATAAGTTATAGGCCTAAGAAATTCTCATACATAACCTACAGGCCTAAGAAATTAGCATACAGTTACTACTGGCCTAAGAAATTCTTATTCATATACTATAGGCCAAAGAAATTCTCATACATAAGCTACAGGCCTAATAAATTCTTGTGCATAAGCTTCTGGCCTAAGAATTTCTGATACATAAGCTACACGCCTAAAAAACTCCCATACATATGCTACAGGCCTAAGAAATTCTCATACATAAGCTACAAGCCTAAAAAACTCCCATACATATGCTACAGGCCTAAGAAATTCTCATACATATGCTACACGCCTAAAAAAACTCCCATACATATGCTACACGCCTAAAAAACTCCCATACATAAGCTACAAGCCTAAAAAACTCCCATACATATGCTACAAGCCTAAAAAACTCCCATACATATGCTACAAGCCTAAAAAACTCCCATACATATATATATTTATATGCTACAAGCCTAAAAAACTCCCATACATATGCTTCAGGCCTAAGAAATTCCCATACATAAGTTGCAGGCCTAAGAAATTCTCATACATCAGCTACAGTTCTAACATATGCTCTTACATATGCTACTGGCCTAATTCTCATACATAAGCTACAGTTCTAACATATGCTCTTACATAAGCTACAGGCTTAAGAGGGTCTCATGTATATGCTTTAAGATTTCTCATTCATTTGCCATAAAAATACTTAAACTTTAAACCTTAAAAGCCACAAAGACCGAGGAAGGTGGAATGAGCCTCACATTGAGTGTTCTCATGCTCTACATTAGCTGAATGACTGAGAATTAGAACTGTTCTATTGAGGTCACTTGAAGGCCTCTTGGCATTCAGGGTGCTTTCAAATATTATCAGGACTGATAAATATGAAACTGACGTGAATCTCCAGAAAATGGTGTTAAAAGCAAATCAATAGGTTCCTGAATAGGTGGTCAAACATTAGCTTGTGGTGTTATTTCTTTGCAGTTAGATATTAGCTCTTTAAAAGATATCTTATAATGAATGGAAGTTCCTTAATCCATTTAAGAATGGTATAACAGCTGCAGTCTTTAAGCAATATCATCTTAATGATTAATAATTATGTTTGTGTGACATGATTATTTTTTTGGTATGAAAGTTTGGCTTTGATGAATCTGCCGTTTAATGTTATGCATGTAGCATTCTGGAATGCGGTTAATGTGGTGCAATTTCTGTGATTTATTTTTATATTTTAAAGAAGATGAATCTTTATTTTATGTTGCCTCATAAGTAGACATTACTTTACATAAAATTGAAAAAGGCATGGCACTTAAATACCTATTAGTAAAAACATTTTACTCAATTGATATCATGTACAATGAACTTCAAACATATAAAATATCCATCTGTATAAAAGTCAAACAAGGAAATATTATTTCAGCATTTTAAACTTTAAAGTTTTGATTTTTATGAGCAATTTTGGTTAGCATTTTCATAAAGTTGCAAAAACAATTGAAAAAAACATAACTTTCAAATTAAATAATTAAATAGGGCCCCTTTTTTATCAACAAATACATGCCATTGGTAGGATTACTTTTGGAATAGCTAATCCTGAGTGGTAATTGAATTGAATTATCAGCAATTGACCACATTCAGTTTGGCCACTCCAACTTGAGCATTTACAACTATGTTTTACAAAGGTTAAGGATATAATATCTCGGCTATGTTTGATCAACATCTGTATCATACGATTCACTCTTGAGTGGAGTCATGGCTCTTAAATGGTTCCAGTTATATGGGGTGACAACGGTAATTAGGATACTATCTCATTTTCTTTAAGCAAAGTTATGGCTCATGAATTTGTGAAATCTTCACCAAATTCAATTTCTTAATTTCAGTAGGCAAAACCATACAAACAGAACAATGATTTAATTATTTAAATAAATCCCTTGACACAGCAATGATTGGTTCACATAAATGACCTAGCAAAGGCATTCTGACTTTATTCCAAATGTTTTACTTTTCAATTATCCATGCTTTCCTCGAAGTATGCAAGGAATAGGTGCAATCATTGATTGAAGGATTGTTTTTACTTTTTAGCGTATGTTTACGCTACATTACAAGTTGTTTTTCTCTTTCGTGTCAACTTAACTCTGATTAAAATTGCAATTAATTAGATTTAAAAATGTAAATGAGCATGTATGTGGCGGGTGTTGACCTCGGCTGAGTGTACTCTTATTATGCGCCTTAAATGTTACAACGTCAGAAAAAGGGAGAAATGGTTTGTTGGCAACAATATCTTTATGTTTTAAGCTCACAAGAATGTTAAAAAGATTGATATGAGCCCATGTGTTCCTCACCTTTTAGTTTTAAGACAAAGTGTATTGCTTTGAAATGTACTTCATTAGAGTGTAATATGCTATTGTTAAAAATGAACAATGAGTGTTAAAACTTGAACAACTCATTAATTTGGCATTCATTCAGTTTATCATAGAACCACTACCTGCAAACATTTACATGAAGAAACACCTGTTATTGCTAATTGTTACTGCTAACGTCATGGCCAATGCACAAACAATTCAACATGCCCATCAGTATTACCTGTGTTGGCATTGGGCCTCTTCCTTATATGTGTTCATTTTGGTAGGGCCAGTTTGTGATTATGTTTTTGTAAATAAATGTATTTGAATGACTAAAATAGTTCAATTTGCTTTAATTATGATACTGCATGTAAATTATTCAGCTCAGATGCGTTGGGTAACCCAGAAAAACAGGGTAAAAGGTAGGCAACTCTGGTGTTGTCATCTATCATTGTTAAGTTACCTGCCTTAGAGTATATTGTTGTTGTCCACTGTATAAACATATATCTATGGTAATCTTGTATAGTGTATTATTTGTACCAACAGATTGTATTCTTGCTTATTTTTTTAAATATTGTTCAATCCTTCTTAATAGTCCATGCTAACGGCTCTGATAATCATCAGATAGGATGATGATTGAAGTCTATGCTCTGAGCCCCACCCTGGGGTTGATCATTGCACCATGTAACCTGAAGCAAGGTGACGCCCACAGAGCCTGGTCAACATCATTAAACAGAGGCCGACCCATCTTTCTTTTCTTTTTGGATTTGTAATGATTTAGATGTCTATCAACGTTGTTACTCAACCACTTCTTTGGCATTTTTTTTTTCTTTTCGGCTTCACACTTCCACTTATGAGAATTTCTCCTGGGGACTTTCGATAGATACTTACTCACTGCACAGGGGATGTGGTGGGCCATTATGCTATAAGGCAGCCAGTAGGCACCAACAGATCTTAAACACAATCAATAGTGCATGCACTTCAGTGCAATTCTGTTATTCCCATAACAGTCGATGTTTGTATGAATCACTGTCACAGTATATGGCGATTATGTAAACAATGGTGTGAACCTTTACAATAATTCTGTTAAGCTGTTTTGGTTGACAGCTCATTGTAAAATACATGTTCAAGTTTTAAATTTAAACTTAATATAACTGGAGCATCATTTAGCTAAATTTGTTTTTGCTTTAATACTATTATTAGTATTTAGCATTGGATTGGTGCATGGCTTAGCCAACTGTTAACTTACTACATAATCAGAGTATAAACATTTTACCTCTGCATTGTTATCTCTTTCAGTTTTGTGTACCCGACAATGGATGAACTGGCAGAAGCTGTTCTCACCGTGGCTGACCATTTTGGGTGAGTTGACTATAGAGTTTCATTTAGGTTTCAAATTCTTCCATATTAGATCTTGTTGCATATTGGAAAGTCAATATTTCTAGATGGTTTTTGAACAAGATGGGATGAGGAGAATCCAGTATAAGTTGATGATTAGAAAATTGTGTTGGCATAGTATTATTTCATAAGAAAATGCGAGTCAATTCGTTGCATACAAGCATACAACCTGATATTGTAAGGTCAAGAAATGTACATGAATACTAGGCATGTGTAGGAATTAAAGTTTAAATTTGGTTTAAACATATTTAATTCATGAAAATATATAAGTGACAACATACAATTCATTCTAATTTTTTAAGAATTTCAAGCTAAAAGTTTAAATTTGCAAATTCAATTAAAGTGAATGTATCTTTGTATCCAAGTGATTAGTTTCAAATAATATCCTGATACAACAAAAAATAAAAGATTAATATTGATTGTAAGATAAGCTCATTGATAAGATGGTGCTTAAAGCTGCACTCTCACAGTTTGAACGTTTTGACAACTTTTTTTATTTTTTGTCTTGGAAGAAGTCAATTTTTGAGAACATCCATGGAAACCAGTTATAAAAGACTGCTGACAAAAAAATAGATCGCATATTTTGCAATTAAAGTTCAAAAATTGATGATTTATGCATTTTTCTTAAACCGTTAGTCATTAAACATTAATTTTCGAACAGAAATATGAAAATCTACGATCTAATTTTTTGTCAGCAATCTTATATAATTTGTTTCCAGATATTGACGCAAAAATTTGCTCTTTCAAAGACAAAAAATAAAAAAAGTTGTAAAAATGGTATATCTGTGAGAGTGCAGCTTAAAGTTAATTCTTTACCTCACCTCAATGTTGTATTATTTTCTTAGACATGATTGATATATAGGTTTCTATTGACTGATGAACTATGTGTCTTATGCAGTATATTATGAGAACTTTCTGTAAAAATTGATAAAAGTGAGGATGTAAAATTCCTGACAGCATAGTTTATGACCATGCCATGTTCCTTGTTTCCAGTGTGAAGAGGTTTATCGGATTTGGAGTCGGCTCTGGGGCTAACATTCTTGGCAGGTTTGCTGTAAGCATCTCATATTATTTACTTTCACTGTTGTATGTGGTCCATTTAGTCTGTGCTTTTTCTTGCAATGGACTGATGAAAATTATAATGCAGGCTTTGTATAAAGAGAACAGTAAAATAAAGTGCAACTTAAACTTTGTCATTATATGAATATTTCTGAAAATTAGATGTTTTAATATTAGCCTCTTCAAATTAATATAAATATTTATGAAACTTCATACAAACCTTCCAGTAACGTTTGTTACATGTGACCTTGACAGTTTACATGTTACCTTTGTGACCTTGAATGTTACATGTAAGATTTACTGTTACATGTGATCTTGACCATTACATGTGATCTTGACCATTACATATTACCTTGACTGTAATGTGTCACCTTGACCATAACATGTGACCTTGAATTGTACATGTAACCTTGACTGTAACGTGTCACCTTGACCATAACATGTGACCTTGAATTATACATGTAACCTTGACTGTAACATGTGACCTTGACTATTACCGTACATTTAACCTTGACTGTTACATGTGACCTTGACTTTTGCAGCTGACCCATCCTAGCCGTGTGGATTCTCTGGTGCTGGTCAATGCAACGTCCACCAAGCCTGGATGGATAGAGTGGGGATATCAGAAGGTACATTTCTCACTTTTATGTTTCGAATCAATTATAGTGCATAGGGTTCCTTCATGTTGAATATATTAGTTTTTGTATGAACACCAAGTCTGGCTGGATATAGTGTGGATATATTAGAATGTTCAAGCATTATCATGTGTTGTATGTTACAGATGAACTCGTGGTACCTGTGGAGTGGCCAGATCACCAACTTCACTGAGGAGTACCTTCTCTGGCACTGGTTTGGATATGTGAGTATACACTTATTTCAACTATTGCCATGGCGTAAGAAAATGGCTGGGAGTGTTTTTTTCTGAGAATGGCTGGCAGTGTTTTTTCCTTAACAATTCGGAGCCGAAATTCTGCCCATTCCCAATGCTGAAAGATATATTTCCCAAGTGTAAAATTGAAATTACCCAATTTCTGTATTAAAAAAATCTGACCTTTAACCATTTATGTGTGAAAGATTTGGTGCATTCTTTTAGAAACCAACTTTATCACATTATTTTAACTTTCCTGTTTATTATTAAAGCATTCTTGTTCAATACTGGCCAAAATAAAATTCCCAATTTTAGTCAGAATGACGCATTTTCCCGATCAGAATGGCCCTGATCATATCCATTGATGGTTTGGAAAAAAACACTGGCTGATATTCAAACTTTTACAATTGCTTCAATGATGTCATGCAAATCAAATCAGCACAAAATATATTAGTAAACAAAGACAGTAATTTCTCTTTATTGAATAGGCGTGGGGAATGTTAATATACCAAAATAGAACCTTCAGTTCTTTCACTGATCTGACCGTCTTTCTCAGCCTAAGAGATGTCTATCTCACTGTTGAAATCAAATATGGTGATATTCAATTTAATGTATTTACATTGAAGTTAATTGATACATGTTGTTTGGTCTGGCTCATCTCATTTTCTAGCTTGTAAACTTGAGTGCACATCAACTTTTAAAAATTAAGAGCGAAATGCTGTATTAAGATTTCTAAAAATAATACTGCACAAGTTGCATTCTTCATCATGGAGAGGATCCAAATAAACATGAAACTTAATGCATGCAGACATCATTAATAATTGTAACGAATTGCTGTTGGCCTAGAACATGATCGTTTTTTACAACAAATGAGAAGTTAACAGCCTTCATCAATTAAAACTTTATTGCTGTAGAACATAAATAATTCAGCAAAAAATTAGATTTTAACATTCGACAACATTTCCATAATATTTTAACTGTCTGATTTTTAAATAATAAAAATCTATATGTTGTCCTAGCCTTGATGTTGTTGTTGTTATCTTTTGCAGATGCTTTAAAGCTGCACTCTCACAGATAAGTCTGAGAGTGTAGCTTTAACCTTGAGCCAAACCTCAAAATATTGATATGCAACTTGTTGCACGAATGTCGACCATTACTTTCTAGAATTCAGGTGTTAAATATTGTTTGTTAAAATGTTGATGTAGTCATACTTCAATATAAAACAAGTTGTATGGTTGTTTTGCAGAAAACACGTTGGGACAACCACGACCTAGTGATGGTCTACACTGATTATGTGAAATCCATCAACCCACAGAACCTCTCACTGTTCATAGAGTCTTACCTCAAGTATGTTTGACATGGGTGTTTTATGTTGCTAATAGAATGTGCCATTTTAGGAATATTCGTTGGCATTAAATAGATTACTCCTTTGTTCTAAAGACATCAACTTAATCCTCTGGATCTGAGATAATTAAAAATGTGTTCATGTGAGTTCGGGCCCCAATTTCTCGAAACTTCTTACGGTTAACAGGCTTAACTAGCTTATTTCATTAAGCCAAAATGCATACTTCAATTTGATTTTGATATAATTGAAAACTGGTTTATTGTGATAATGATAGAGAATTACTACTTAAAGTCTCAAGAATCTTAAAGCTGCACTCTCACAGATTTACCATTTTTACAACTTTTTTATTGTTTGTCTTGGAAAGTGCAAATTTTTACGTAAATATCTGCAAACCAGTGATAAAAGGTTTGCTGACAAAAGATCAGATCGCAGATTTGCATATTTCCTTTCGAAAATTAATGTTTAATGGCTTAAACCGTTACTAACGGTTTAAGAAAAATGCATAAAACCTTAATTTTTTAACTTTAGATCTAATATTTTGTCAGCAGTCTTATATAACTGGTTTCCATGGATTTTCGCAAAAATTGGCTCGTTCCAAGACAAAAAATGAAAAAGTTGTCAAAACGTTCAATCTGTGAGAGTGCAGCTTTAAAGAAGTAAATTTAACACAAATTATAGAAAAAGAAAATAGTTTAATCCTGTTTAATATAAAAGACTTAAGAAGTTTCGAGAAATTGGAGCTAGGTCTAAACAGACTGCATGCGCATAGGTTAGTACTTATTTTGATGAATAAATTATGTTTCCATGAAAAAAGGCGATAAAACGTAATTATTTATAACTGCTTTACTAAACAGTTAACTTGGTAGAGAGACTGACCTCAGCAAATGCTGAATCAATATTTTAGTGAACTAAAGTGAACACTCAACTATTACATAATTCTAGCTTGACATAAGTTTGGTTTCTTTTGTGAAATGGCAACTTTCATTTCTTTGCTTTAAAATGAAATACTCACAAATTGTTGTATTGCAGGCGATCTGACCTGAACATGTTACGAGAGCTGGACAGTATCAAGAAAGCCACAGTCCGGACCGTCAAGTATGTGTTGATAGGAATAAAGATTTTCTCCAGCAATCTGAAACCTTGTGTTGTGGCTTTTCTGCTTAATATCAGTCCTTGTTTTGATATCATTGCTTAATTGTCTTTTTTTTTGAAGAGTGTCGTACCTTTAAAGCAATATATTACCAATACCATGATCACATAATTAAATCTCAGTTAGTGTATTGTTTAGCTATTTATGTCTGGTGCATTTTAAGATTTTATAAACAAAATTGCTAACATTAGTAGGTGATGATATTCTGCCATTACACTGTATAGAAAATGTAGCAATGTATTACAACCTGTTTCTGATATATTGAACTACATGTTTATCAGTTTTCGGTTTTTATTATCCTTGAGTTTTACCCCCAGGTGCCGTACTCTGATGTTGGTTGGCGATGATTCCCCGCATTTAGATGACGTAGTTGATATGAACGGACGTATGAACCCGGAGGAAACCGACTTCATGAAGGTAAGATAGAACAAGTATCACAGAATGTACATGTGTGCCCCACTTTAGTCTCATTAATGTCACAGAATGTACATGTGTGCCCACACTTTGGTCTCATTAATGTCACAGAATGTACATGTGTGCCCCCACTTTAGTCTCATTAATGTCACAGAATGTACATGTGTGCCCCCACTTTGGTCTCATTAATGTCACAGAATGTACATGTGTGCCCCCACTTTGGTCTCATTAATGTCACAGAATGTACATGTGTGCCCCCACTTTGGTCTCATTAATGTCACAGAATGTACATGTGTGCCCCCACTTTGGTCTCATTAATGTCACAGAATGTACATGTGTGCCCCCACTTTGGTCTCATTAATGTCACAGAATGTACATGTGTGCCCCCACTTTGGTCTCATTAATGTCACAGAATGTACATGTGTGCCCCCACTTTAGTCTCATTAATGTCACAGAATGTACATGTATTTCTCCATTGTAGCATGAATTGTCATGTGGACAAGACTGTCTCAATGAAGATGAAATAATAGTTCTGTCACAGAAATACATGTATGCTGTCTTTTGTGGCATAATAAGCCAGGGTTAGTCACAAGGAGTGGCACAATGGAAGCTAGTACTGAACAGACATGGTGCTACATGACATAATAACTTCCACAGTGTGAGAGCAAAAATGTTTAAAGTAAAATTATATAAAAAAGGCAGATTGAACCGGTTTGCTTTCACTCTAATTATCTCAAGCCTTGGACACAATCAAATTGTATTTATGTAAACAAAGTCCATAAAATATGGCAAGAATGTTTACAGTTCAACACTGACCTTGATTTTATGAACTCTGGCCATTAGTGGTGATAAATGGCTGCTAATGAAATACGTCAGTTAGAGAGTACATAACCATGCTAATATTTATGGGAGAATGTGTTCTTACTGTCATATTTATTGTTAGTTAACTACAATCTTGTATCATTTATTTCATCTTAGTTATGATTAAGATGTATAAAAAAGAGGTAAATACAATGTACATTTTAAGGGTGTTGTTGCTTGCATAAACTATGAATATAGGTAATGAAATCTGCCTAGACTACACTACTAGCACTACAATAGACATACTACAAAGTTTTAACTATAAATCTACTCTGATACTTACAGCCTTCTAGGTAGTAGGTACCTGTAGAAATGTGAATTCCTAAACCATAGCCTTTTTATAGTTGACGCCTAGAGAGGTCAATTCATATTCACATTATAATAGAAAATGTACCAAACACCTTCAAGGTCATTCACATGAGCATTATAATAGTAAATGTACCAAACACCTTCAAGGTCATTCACATGAGCATTATAATAGAAAATGTACCAAACAACTTTAAGGTCATTCACATGAGCATTATAATAGTAAATGTACCAAACACCTTCAAGGTCATTCACATAGGCATTATAATAGTAAATGTACCAAACACCTTCAAGGTCATTCACATGAGCATTTTACCATTATTTTTAATGAAATCTAGATCCCTATGACCTTATGATTGTGTCTATTTATATGTATTGCAGATCAGTGATTGTGGAGGTATGCCGCTGGAGGAGAGCCAAAGATGGCCAATTATTCCTATATTACCGTATTTGACTTTATGATTGTATATATTTATACATTGCAGATCAGTGATTGTGGAGGTATGCCGTTGGAGGAGCAGCCGGGGAAAGTGTGTGAGTCGTTCCGTCTCTTCCTACAGGGAATGGGATACAGTAAGTAGTGGACTGGCTGTGTGTGTGTGTGTGTGTGTCCTCTGTAGGCTGGCTTGTGTGCTTAGAGTGTGTCGTCTTCCATGTACTTGGATGTTTCCTTATTTTTGCAAGTGTCCTAAGTCAATCATGTGCGGCTAACATACATGAGTAATTACCAATTTAAAGCTAGATAATAACAATCTCATCTTAATGGTTCTATTCGCTTCTATCCTCTGAAATAAGACTGAAAGTTATGTTGAGTCTGTCATTCAAGAAAATTTGTTGTCAAACATGCATTATTATATGTTGCTGAGATGCATGTCTCTTAAATATATTGCAAGTTAATTAAGAACAGGAATGAAATTGAAAATTCTGTCATGAAACACGAATTTGTGTTGCTGCGATGCTTTCAAGATGGTCTCTGAAATATTTGCAAACGAGTAGCAAGAAACATCCTGAACAGGATTGAAAATGTTATCAAACATTTGTTGCGATGGATTTAAGATGGTCTCTTTCACTGTCCATGGCCATCAGACAATAAAAGTCGACAACTGTGTATGATCCTCATTACTAACTCGTCCCTCAATGAAGAAGACAGTTTTTTGTTTGTGTTTTGAATGTTTGGACTTAAAATATTCTCTTAAAAGTCATTTAAAGACATAAAACTTAACCTTAGTGTTCAAGGCTGTCAGACAATTAAGATGAATAACTGTACAAGACCCATAATATAAAATACAGTTATGGTCCCTGATTGCCTTAGTTTGGTAAATGTTTTATAGCAAGTGGAGATTTTGGGTTATATCAGAAAAGCACTCACGCCATTGACATGATTTCAATTCCATCACTTTATCTGAAAAAGGCCACAGGCCCATAACAAAATACAGCTATAGCAAAGAAATAATATAGTAAATCTTTCTAGTAGTAAACAGAAATTTCTTTTTACATACATTGTAAACCAATGAAAGTGGCCATATTAAGTTGTCTGTTTTTTGAAGAAAAAAAGTCAAAGTATTGTCATAGCCTTGGTGTTGTTGTTGTCGATTGCCTTCACTATATCAGCATCATTATCGTTTTTTTTGCAAAACCTTAACCTTGACCATAATGCTCAAACTGTTTAAATGAAACTTGGTACACATGTTGCGAGACACAATATGCACATGCATACCGAGGTACATAACTTTCGCTCAAGTTATTGTCAAGTAATGCCCCTTGTTTGACTGGAAAACAACAGACAGGCATTGACATCTTCTCCGCACAACTCTTGTTGGCATTAATGTACATTACTATTTTGAAAGCAAGAGCTTAATTAAGTTAATTTATACGCTAATTTGTTTTATGACTAGTTGCCAATGTTGGAAAAGTAAGTAGCTCTATTTTAAACAAGACCACACAATGCATGCGTATTGTAAAGAAAGTTCTGAGTTACACAGATATTCAGCACATGATACCAGTATACAATTGCTTAATTTGTATTTAAATACAAAGGAGAAAGAACACTGTTCTAACAAAATGGGAAAAGATAAAAAAAAAATCTAGCAAATGTTTAGCGTTACATTATACTTCGTTGTGTTTTGACATGTTGATACTAGCAGAAAAAAGTTAACAAACACTTCAGTTTCTGTTTAATCAATTATAAAATCATTTTGCATGAACATTAATTTTAATTTAATTGTAAGTGAATATGCTTTTTTTGAATGCTTTGAGCGCTTGAATAGTCTGCAAAACAATTTTTTTGCTGCTTTTTTTTCAAAACAAATGGGCTCATTTATTTAAATTGTTATTTTATAATTACATATTAAGTGCAAAAATAATTATTATTATGTAATGCTCAATTTGTTTCAAAGGTTATGGTATGTGATGGTGGATTCAAGTTTTATGTGTACAAATTATTTAAGCGTTAATATATGTTCATTGATCATAAATATTTATTATTACCAAGTGCCATCTGCTTTCAGTCCCAACATTGAGGCCGACCAACAAACCCAGCCAGTATGTAACACCAGTCAGCAGGCCAAATGTACTCACCAAATCAGAAATTTCCTCTCAAGCAGTGTGCTGATTCTGACCAATCAGAGTGCTTGTTACAAGACACCTGCATTCGATACTACTGTGAAGCCAATTGGCTGGTATTGCAAGAGGTCGTTGTTGTTGTTGCTGTTGTTGTTTAAGAGTTGTCTCACATACTTTATGTAATGTTAAACAGGATTTCAATACCACAACACTTTAAATACAAAGATTTTGTGCAAAAAAATACCAATTCATAATTGAGGTCACATTTCTACCCTCATACAATTTCTATATTTTGTATGAATCTCAGCCCAGTTTTGCCTTTGTATTTGATACAAAGGATGGTTTGCTTATAGCTTCTTGTACAAGCAATATTGTGATACTGTGTTGTGAAAGTCTACTTTATTTTGTAAATAGGAGTTTATGGACATTATGTGGAATCTTTTTGTGTACTGTTTTGAGAATAGTTACTTTTTATTTACTGCATTTATTTAGATGTCAGAAACGTACATTTGGTGAAATGCCTCCTGTAAACTGTGTATATACTGTATGTAACAAGCTTTGTATAAAGTGTATGTGTATCATAGTTCTTAGAACTATTAATGTTAATGTGCCTGGTGCTCATGTTGTAAAAATTCCTACTGGTCATTTCCTCCGTTTTTAATTCTCCAACTGGTTATTTCCTCAATTGTAAGACACCCAAGTGGTTATTTCCTTAATTGTAAGACACCCAAGTGGTTATTTCCTCAATTGTAAGATACCCAAGTGGTTATTTCCTCAATTGTAAGACACCCAAGTGGTTATTTCCTCAGTTGTAAGACACCCAAGTGGTTATTTCCTCAGTTGTAAGAAACCCAACTGGTTATTTCCTCAATTGTCAGAAACACAACTGGTTATTTCCTCAGTTGTAAGAAACCCAACTGGTTATTTCCTCAATTGTCAGAAACCCAACTTGTTATTTCCTCAGTTGTAAGAAACCCAACTGGCTATTTCCTCAATTGTCAGAAACCCACTGGTTATTTCCTCAATTGTCAGAAACCCAACTGGTTATTTCCTCAGTTGTAAGAAACCCAACTGGTTATTTCCTCAGTTGTCAGAAACCCAACTGGCTATTTCCTCAATTGTCAGAAACCCAACTGGTTATTTCCTCAATTGTCAGAAACCCAACTTGTTATTTCCTCAGTTGTCAGAAACCCAACTGGCTATTTTCTCAATTGTCAGAAACCCAACTGGTTATTTCCTCAATTGTCAGAAACCCAACTGGTTATTTCCTCAATTGTCAGAAACCCAACTGGTTATTTCCTCAGTTGTAAGAAACCCAACTGGCTATTTCCTCAATTGTCAGAAACCCAACTGGTTATTTCCTCAGTTGTCAGAAACCCAACTGGCTATTTCCTCAATTGTCAGAAACCCAACTGGTTATTTCCTCAATTGTCAGAAACCCAACTTGTTATTTCCTCAGTTGTCAGAAACCCAACTGGCTATTTCCTCAATTGTCAGAAACCCAACTGGCTATTTCCTCAATTGTCAGAAACCCAACTGGTTATTTCCTCAGTTGTAAGAAACCCAACTGGCTATTTCCTCAATTGTCAGAAACCCAACTGGTTATTTCCTCAGTTGTCAGAAACCCAACTGGCTATTTCCTCAATTGTTAGAAACCCAACTGGTTATTTCCTCAATTGTCAGAAACCCAACTTGTTATTTCCTCAGTTGTCAGAAACCCAACTGGCTATTTCCTCAATTGTCAGAAACCCAACTGGTTATTTCCTCAATTGTCAGAAACCCAACTGGTTATTTCCTCAATTGTCAGAAACCCAACTGGTTATTTCCTCAGTTGTAAGAAACCCAACTGGCTATTTCTTCAATTGTAAAAAGGAGCACAATTCTCTCCAAGGAACATATATATGAACACAATGTTGTTACCAAATATGACATATGTTTAGGATAAAACCTGCTACTTTGACAAGCATGAATAGAGTTGCCACAAAATGTTCATATTGCTGAAAAATTGTATGGAGAGTCTTCTAATAAGGTTACCTCCAAATATTGTTGTATTCTTGCTTGTACTTAAGTCAAAATGTATGCAATAATTAAGTCTTAATTCAAATTACAATCATAATAAAATATTTGAAATAGTTGTCCAAAGAATTACTACATCTTTTCACATAGGTACATGTACATTGCTTTTCAAAACTTGATTAATTTTACTAGTCCGACAATTTCTCAGGTGAACTGTATTGATTGTCTACCTACAAATATACCTGTACATTTTATATGCTTCAAAAGTTGTCAAGGTGCGGCATTCATGAAACTTCTTTCTTAAGTCATTTAAAAACTTAAGCCCTTTTTCTAATTTTAGTATCTCTTTAGGCATATGAAATAGAATATAAAGAATAAAACATTTTTATTGATGTTATAGAAAAAAAAATGTTAAGATCATTTAGACATTTCTTTTAATTTGACTTTGAAGGTTTTAAGAAATCAACTTAAGTCAGGAAATGACTTTAAATGCAGAAGTTGCAAATTAAATGCAAATATTGATGATAACATCTAACTTCAGGCATCACAATGTTTTAACATGATTATTAAGACATAGTTTGATCCATTTTGTATGAAACAATTTACATGTGCAGTTTAATCAGTTGTAACATAAGTGTGTATATATATTGTTTCCTTTAGTGTTATTATTTGTACATACATGTAAACTTACTTTCAAATGGACACTGTCAAATAATGATACAAAAATGTGTCATTGACATAGAAAATGAGCTCCACTGCTTCAATTTAAATAAAACCTGTAATGTTGTCATCTTTGAAATTCTTATTTTCATTGTTTTTCAGTATCATATAAACACATAGATGCTTATTTACAGAAAGTTCATGATAATGGCAGTCAGAAAGAGTGGAGCAATTCTGCTGTTATGTATGACTAGAGTTTAAATGGCATTGTCAGCATATTCAAATATTGTATACTTGGATAACATGTTGAAGAATATAAAAGCCGCTTGACATTGTTTGTATGAATCTGTGTGTTTAGTTACTCCTGCATTGTATGAGCTTATGTATAGTCAATTGTCTTTACGAACTTCATTTGCGAAATTATACTCGTCTGTGCTTTGTTCTTATCACCAATGGACATGATGTACATGAAAGGAAAATCAGAAGTTGAGTGCCTGTGTTGGTTTCCAAACAAGGAACTTATCAGCCTTTGGATTCCCCTCACCATAGGAATAGAAGATTTGAGACCAAACAAGGATCACTGGCTAATAGATAGTTGCTGTTAGTTAACTACACACATTAGTAAAATTACTTACTTTTCCTATTTCTATACAAAGAAACACCACTACCAACCAACTACCTGTCAAAGCTTGTATCGGAAACAGTGTTTGGATAAAGGCATTACAAACTTTCAAATACCTGAATTTTTGCCCCTGAATCATTTCTTATATCCATGACCCCATGGTTTGCTATGAACTTGCTGCTTGCTAAATGAGAACACTGGTCGCTTTTTGAGCACTTTATATGAATGAATTCTTGTGTTCCTGTTATAATACACATTCCATATTATAATTATCTTCTTTGGCAGAGAGTGTCGGCTCATCCAAATCTTGAGTGTAGAGTGTTTTGCGGTAATAAGGTTTACCGAGTTTCTGCAGAACACCCTGTGCAATGGTCGGGATGAACCTATCTTACACGAGCGGTCATGGTAGATGTTTTTTCTCCCACCTCGGTTTAACAAAATATAGTAAAAAATTATTTTAATTTATTTTTTTACATACGGGTACTTTTTTATCTTTGCCCGTGGGCAAGTTAAGGATTTCAAGCATGGTCAAATATTCAGATCTACTTAACTGGGATGAGAGAAACAAATATTCTGTGTTCAAACCTGCAATACACCTGTACAATGTTTATTTGCTGTGTTTTTAATAGTTCATGGGTATTAAATCTTTATGATTACATTCTATGTTACGTTTTTTGTCAACATATTGATTTTAGGATCAGCCTATGTAATAGTTAACATTTTTTATTTTGGTAATATGAAGTTTTCTTTGATGGTTGGCAAAATAGATAAATAACAAATTTTGCTGATTTATAAGATTTGTAACAAGACCAGCTGTTTTCTTTCTATGTTTATCATCTGAATGCACCTTGGTATTAGAGTGTCTCAGAATCTCAAAAGAAAAACACTTATTTTATGATAGAAATCATGTCCATTTTCTACAGCCAGTGCCAAAATCTGAATTTTAAGACCATAGTTTTGATGTTTTCTGTCTACATATGTAATGGATGATTACACTAGTTTATACATGTGAAGATTTCTAAATAGTATTCATTATAATACCATTGAATTCTTTTAATGTTTTTTTTTCTGGAAGGACTTGTTTTAATGAGTTTCAAAAAAGTATTTTTTTATAAAATACTTTTTATTAAAACAATGTGGTCTTATTACAAATCATTATTCATTTATGTTCTGAAGTTATTTGAAAAGTACGTGATAAAAGGAATTATGCAAAACTGTTCTATCCACATATAAATTTGATATCATCTTTTCATATAAACGGATGTTTTGATTCTTTATTTACTGTACCACATGAATAAAAGTCAGGAAAATATGATGGTGTTTGTGTATGCTATAAATTACAATCAACCTGAACATTTGTTCAGATATTTTCATGTAAGAAATAAGGCACACATATTAACGAAAGAGAGGGTAATGAAATCACTGGCCCAGAGAAACGGATCTTAACATTATAATAACCCCAAATGAATATATATGGGAGCTATACAGAGAATAGGAGTTGCACACGTCCAATCGCAGGGTCCTTTGATGCATGTATATGCCACCCCAAAAGTATTGTAACTACACACATAACACTTAATAGCAAAGTTGACCAGAATGGCAAAGTGTGCATCTGCAGTTGGTGTGTCATTTCACTTTGTCTAACAAGAGCTATGGCCCTTTGCTTAGCTAAAGACGATCGGAAAAATCTTGTGTTGCATTGGTGTAGCTTCCACAACCACAAACACACGGTTTTCGGGCATAATTTTGCGTTCAGCTATTGCCCTCGACTTCGCAAACAACTGGTCTCGAAAACATTGTATCTCATTAAGCTTAAAATGTATTGTACCTACAGTCCTGACACGTCAAAGGCAGTGGAAATAGTGCGAATGCTATTTGTGGTCGCCAAATGTATTGCACTTAAAAATTCATTTGTTTATTTGTTCGTCTTTAATGGAGACGTCCTTGATTCCAATGCGTGTTCCTGTCGACATGTATGTATGCAAAACTTGGGCTCGAATTAACATTGGTTCCATAACTAAATACAGATCCACAATTAATAATGATTTTCATAATTCCAAACGTTTGGTATAGTAGCATTCTACCGTCACAATAGCACGACCTGATTAGAATATAATCCATATCTCTGAGATAGCTCATAATTAGGAGATCCGACCGAGACTGCTAGCTTTCGAACGGCTTCTCTTTAAGTAGTAGTGGGTACACCTATACATTGATTCATTGCTTGATTACACCGAGAAAAGTACAAACAAGCTCTTGTTTAGAAACTATTGGCAGTGTGTGGCTTAAAATGTGTATTTCTTACATTCAAACTTGCTATATTTTGCTGATACGCGTTAATAGTTATTTGTTGAATTGTATTATATACCCTTTTAATTAAATCACAAATTTAAGTCGGTTTGAATATTCATGCTCATATCACCGATACGGTGGCCTTGTAACGATGATGGTTATTCGATATTGTTATCATTCAAACCAGGAAGCTTATTGTTGAAGGCTTAAAGTCCACACACAGCTTAAACCGCTGTTTTGTTTGATCATAATTTGAACCAATTTACTCCAAAAGAAGGTCAGTATTGTTAACCGCCATTTTTGGGGAATATTTTTAATTAGTTTAATATAGCTTCGGTATGACATAATTCAGGGGCGATCCAGGATTTGACAGTAGCGAGGGCTACCTTCGAACATGCCTCCACCCACCTCGAAATTTAAATCATTTTTTTGCATTAAACTTGGTGCTAAGGGCTCAGTGAACCTCGTTTATAAATACCAGTTTAAACGATGCTGTATGATGTAATTTTCGTCACAAAAGATAAAAAGTTCTGCTTTGAAAATTCGGTAGGGCATGGGTGTATTTTAATGTTTGTGTGTGTTGGGGATGGGGGAAGCAAGGCCAAGGAAGTAGAATCACAATATACTTTATGTATACATGTTCAATGCGTGATTAAGCTTCCCAAATAATACAGTTTGTATTGTGTCATTTTGAGTATTGCATTTCAGGTTCAGAATGGACAAAGAGGACGATATACTTGCAGACCACTCACAAGCTATACCTGAGGAAGACTTCAAAAGTGATACTTATGTTCTAAGGAAACCATGTTTGGTCATGTTTTTCTCGCGTACTGTTCCAAATATGCAGTATGAAAAGGGAAAACGTTATGAAAAGAAGACTATTACTATTGAAGACGGTAGCAGCACGTTGGCTAACGAAGAGGTAGATGTTGATATTGGTACAATCCATGATTTCTTATCAGGAATCTCAAGACAAACAAAAATGAAACCGGTCTTCAAGTTGATCCGGAATCCAACACTTGAGAACATAGACGACAAGTTAGGGGAGCTGAAGGATAAGGGGCACAAGTATGGTTCCTTCATTTTCGTCATCTGTTCATACCTGGATAAAGGGGACGAGATTGAAATATACAATGGCTCAGTTTCAATAGATCACTTCTTCGACAAAATAAAATCATTCGAATCCATGGCTGCAAAACCAAAGCTGTTTCTGATACAAGCTGACGACAAGAAGCTCATTCCAACCGCTTCTATCACAAAAGGTTCCACTACATTTGTAACAAATGTCGTAACAAAGAAAATTCCCACCGACGCAGACAAAATCGTCATATTTTCTACCATACCACAGGTGGTGGTCAATAGACAGCTACCTGCCAAACAGCACACTGAAAGCGGCCAGTCTGTAAGCCAGTCGTCAGAGGAACCAAAATCATCCCTGTTGATCCAGGCTTTCATCGATGTTTTGAGAACCAATGCGAACATGGATTTACTCAGCAATACCCCGTTTATTAATGGTAAAGTAGTTGAGCTATTCAGAGAACTCGATCCTACCAAAGTCGACATCCCCGTGCCACTTGTTACGTCAACACTCACCAAGCAATGGCTTCTTGGAGGAAGTTTACACGTTTAGTTACCATACAACGACTACAAAACTTTTTGTTCCGGTCGTTTGCAAAAATATCATGTACACTTACCGAACATTGTAAAAATCAATTAATTATTCTAGTCTATTTTTACATCTGTATATATTTATGAACGACATTAATGCGCAATAAGAGTAGTAAATATATGTTATTGGAAGTACTTTTTATACTATTACACGTATAACTATTATTATCACTGTCCTATTTTTAGTATCTCATTAGGCATATAAAATAAAAAAAAATAAAGAAAATACATTATTTTCATTGACTTTATTGAAAAATAACATCTTTAATGTTAAAAACAGTTATACATTGCTCTCAAATTGTCTATGAAAATTTAAAGAAATCGACTTTATGATGCTTTATGAATACGGCCCAGTCCTTTTTTTCCAAATTTTGATGATAACAACTTACTGCATGCAACACATTTTTTACAGTATTATTAAAACCTATTTTGATCCATTTTGAATGAAACAATCTACCTGTGCAATAGACCAGTTCATTGATTCAATGCGCATGCGCGGGTCCCTTTTCCTTTGAAATGCATTCTGGGTTGAAATCTGATAAGTGGGCGCTACTCGATAATATTGATTATCGGAAACTTATTAAATTGGAGTATACTGTACCTGTTTAGAGTAATATAAGTGTATATAAATATTGGTATTGTTTGTTTTAGTTTTATTATTTGTACATACATGTAGACTTACTTTCAAATGGTCACTGTCAAATAATGATACACAAATGTCGTCTCCTTAATGCAAAATGGTACCATCTGACATTTTCATAATTTTGAGAAAATCACTTTAAAGGTTTGAAGCCTTAGATCAAATCAGGTTTTTGTGCTACAACTTTTTCATATTAACATATAAGCAGGCATGGGTCTTATGTGTATTGCCTGAAAGAATTAAACGTTTGTATTCACTAATTAACCTTAATGAATGAATTAAGTATGATGGCTCCTTTTTGAATAGCACTCTTTTATGACATTTACGTGCAAGAAGGTACCATATAAAATTATGGTTCCTTTTTGCACTGAACATTATTTAAACTTAAACAAAAAAATGTCACAAAAAGGTGCCATATGACAACTGGTACCTTTTTGCATAAACAAATTTAAGATAATGCTGTACATTTTATTATTCATACAGAGGTATGTTTAGGCAATAGTATTTTGCGTCACACTGAATCAAGCAGATTATAATCATTTTTGTAAACATTCACAACCAAAAGTAAGCAGAAAATAACATGTTACATCCAAATATGATTACAGAACAAATATAACTGTAAACATGATATAACGCGTTTGCGACTTCGCTTACTTTACATGTTGTATAGCAGGGTTTTTTTCACCATACTTGTAACATCGACATTATTATTCAATGTCTGTGTTCTCATCACTTGAATCCATTGGTACAAAATCCTTTTCCTTTTTGCTGGATGGTAAACTCTCATGGTAACTGGTGAACTCTTCTGGAATTATTTCCTTTGAACACAAAGTAACCAAATCAGTTTTCTTCTGTACTGAGATAGGAAGTTTTGTTTAAACACATTGCTAGATCTTTTTCACTTTCGGGCCACTTGCACAATCTCACCTTTTGTTCTCGTTGTCCTCTCAACTTTGATCTCTTGGTAACTCTTAGGGTCAAAGCTGTAATTTACAACTACAGATTTTGGACTTTCCCTTCGCACTTTCGCACATGTATCCATTTGACCTGAAGCCGGTTGAATTGTTCACCAATTATTGATGTTCTGAGGTTTGGACAATGTTTCTTTACAAAGTCTTTAAAATCAATAACATGGTTGCAATTCATTGGAACGGCAATGTATGGCTGTAACTACCTCGAAAATGAAATAAAAGTGATGAGACATACTGGTGTGATTTTCTTTGCACCTTCTATTGTTAAATGTACTGAGTCGCATTCCATTTGCGAGTGTCCTGACACTAAAAATTTGTGGCTGATAATTTTCAAATTTGGACATTGCGACAACGTGTACAGCAATGATGCAGTTACATACTGATTTCGAGTTAATATATAATATTATATATACTATTTCTGTATTTCTGTAATAGCCTCCATCTTGCATTCTGACAAAAGTGTTCTTCATTAAGCATGTTGCTATTTCGCATGATCCGTTTTTGCATTGTGTTTCATCCCAAACATGACAAACAATTTCTTTGTCCCCAAGAGAATATATAGTCAAGCTGTAACAACATAGTTTCCTTGAATAGTTAAGTTCACTGACTAAAGAACATGGTATTGTAAGTAGATCCTGTAGGTCAAATGGAGCAACATAAATGCCTCTGACTGCCTTAGCTCTATCTTTGTCTTTAGATTTCTCTTCACGCGCTCTAACTTTCATCTTTTGATGTTCGTCGTATTCATGCTGCAACGAGACAGTGTGTACACAAAGAACACTGATCCCTTTTTGGTTTGTAAAAAGAGATATTTTCCAAGTTCAAATATTTATTGTATGAAGGCCTCCGGCCCATATACAGATATGCATACATAAATACATATAAACAACGTGGTGTTGACCAAGCATAGAATTCACAAAATATTAGTTGTTAATATGGCATCATACATGTTAATTAACTATTGATAAACTGTCTTTAATTTTGTCTGCATAATACAAATACATAGCTAATTTTTGCAAAACTTCTTCATTTTTTGAAGCTATTAATAGAAAGAACTTGTGAAGACTAGGGTAATCATAATACTTAGATGGTATATACACTTCTCTTATATCTCTATACAATGGACATTCGATAACAAAATGATTTTCATCCCCAACAACATTTTTACAATATAAACAAAATCTATGGTCCCTATCAGTTCCGGTTTGCCTGCCTGTTTCAATAGCAAGGCGATGCGATGAACATCTAAAATTTGCTTAACATTTACGAAATTTATTAACTGTAACACAGTTCACATATAATTATGCTTTTAAAGACGATTTTATATATATATGTAAAATTTAGTAAGTTTCAAATTCTCAGAACAAGTTTGACTCCATAATTGTAGATGTTGATCTTTTAATCTCGTTACATATTTTTTAAGAAAGGCACTTTCATTTACTACATGCTGTGACTTCCAAATATATCCAAAACCATTCCTAAACAGATTCATTCGCAATACACTAACCCAATTTTCATGACCCAGACTATCATACAATTTTAACATATTGTAATACAACTTTACATATCTATCATCAGGAAGTTTAAAAAATATTAACCAATATTTAAGACAACGTTTCGAAGCATATATATGTAAAGGTAAACGACCTATATCACTTAAAACAGCATCATTACAAGCTTTAGAAGATACATTTAAATACCTTTTACATGCATATAATTGGACATTTTCTATAGCATTCATTGAAGTCATTCCCCAAATTTCAGCACCATATAACATTATAAGTGATATTTTTGTATCAAACATTTTAAAAAACAATAAAGACTTAACAAAAGGTAATGATGCAATGCCTTTAAAAAGATAATGCAAAGCTTTCTTAGCTTTTAGAGCAAAATATATTATTTTCCAATACATGGCGAGGCTCACAGCAAGTGTTCCTTTAATTTCACATTCCTTTGAGAACACCCCCCACATCTTATAATGCATACTTTGATAAAATTTACCATTTGCGTTTTATCTTTATTTAGGATTGTTGGGATAAGAGTGAGGTTTGTGCACTTAAACTGGTTTAAACCCCCAGTAAATTTACATTTTTCTTGACCGTTCCAAGGCGGTACATAACAATCCTTGATACACATACCTATTGTTTTTGTATATAGTATGTATGTACTGTGTTGTTTGTGGAGTTTTGTGCTGTTCTGCCATGTTTCTTGTTTGTGAGTTTATGTTTTATGTCTTTTGCGTTTACCCAGTGCCATTAAACCGGGTTTATGTTTAAACTTTTTGCTAACTAGCTTGTTTCTGTAGCTTTTCGCATAAATATTCTTCATGTTTAGTTCATGTGATAAGTAGTCTGTTCTGGATGATCTGCATTTGTAGTGGTATTTCATCGTTGGGAAAGATTCAATGTGTTTTTTGACAAAGGTGACTCTTTAAAAATCTATCTTGTTGGCGGAACTTGATTTCTCACTTCTATCACTCTCAGCGAATGAACCATGTTTTTTCCTTGCAAGAGTGTAGTATATAACTTTCCTCTTTCTATCTAATGTTCTGGTAAAAAAGTCCCTGCAATCACATTCTTTTCTGTCACTATGCGTGAGAAAGAATTTATGTGATACTGTTTTCTTTCCTTTGCCTTTCCGGCTTGGTGTGCCTCGTTCAACAATTTCACAAATGAAGTGCCTTTGACGCTCATAGCTATCCAAAGTGTAATACAGTGTAAAACTTTCTTCCCTTTGTTCCTCTGTAAATTTATCACCGCACTTGAACCTACATTTTGTATAGTTATCAGCCTGAACCCTTTTAGCTGCAAATCTTTTCCAGTTACAGATAAGTATTCTTTCCCTTTATTTTTCAAAGTTTTTCTCAGGTTTCTTTTCCATTTTTTCTGTATTTCGTTTTCTCTTTCTGCTTGGATTTTTCTTTTCTGGACTTTGGTATGATGCCCGTTTGTGTGGGGTGGTTTCAACAAGAGGTGAAATTATTTTTGTTTCTAGAATGACAACATGATCCCTGTCGTCATTTGAAAGAGATTTTACTCCATCATAGTGTTCCTGTCCACGAAGTATTTTATCTAATATCACAATTATGAATTGCTCTAGGTCGGAAGTGTCATTGGCTCTTTTTTATACACAGCTCCTAAAAGAGCTGGAGCAACTGTTTCGCAGCCATGTAAATAATCGAGGCAAATGACTTTGTTCGTTGCTTGCTCAGGTTTGAACTCAATGACTGGTGTTGATACTGTACTTGAATACATTCTAACAGTGCTTTCTGTAATGTTTGCCACTGCAAATGGAGCCAGATCTGCTATATCTAAATTTCACTGACCACTTGTCTTTACCAAATTAATGGTTCTGAGAAACGCTTCTTTAGAATTGCCATATGTTTGGCAAAAATAACATGTATTCATCTGCATCTTAAGTTGTTAACACTTTCTTTGCTTGTTATCTCTAATTGCGAGAAACAACTGACCATAATTAGATATTTGATTCTTGGTACAAGCATCTGGATTGTGTATTCATTCTGGTGCAAAAAGGTACCAAGTAAACCATTTTAATTTTTAAATAGCATTTAGTACGTTCTATTTCAAGATGCAAAAAGAACCAAGTGTCAAATGGCTCTTTATTGCATGGCATTTTTTAAATTTTTATTTCATAGCGTCTGTGCAAAAAGGTACCATGTGTCATATGGTACCTCTTGCATAAACTAATCATCACTTTTTGGCAGACAGAAAATGACGGATTTTCACTGGGTACCTTAATGTTTTCATTAATGTTGACATAGAAACTTAGCTCCACTTTCTGTTATAATTAAAAGAAAACTCGTAATGATGTCATCTTTGAATTTCGTATTTTTATTGCATTTCAGTATCATAAAAACAAACAGACGCTTATTATTTACGGAAAGTTCATGATAATGGCTGTCAGAAAGAGTGGAGCGATTCTGTTGTTATGTATGACTAGAGTTTAAATGGCATTGTCGGCATATTCGAAGCTTTCCTCAAAGAAATCTTTGAGGTTTTGTATAATTGGATAAAATATTGAAGAATATAAAAGCCACATGACAATGTTTGGATGAATCCGTGATGTTTTTTGTCTACATATGTAATAGTTGATTACACTAGTTTGGACAGGTGAAGATTTTTTTTCTAAATATTATTCATTACAATACTATTGAATTCTTTAAATGTTTTTTTTTCCTGGAAGTTTTTTTTTTATAAAAACATAAGAGTAAAACAATGTGGGCTTATTACAAACCATTATTAGTTTATGTTCTGAAGTAATTTGAAAAGTACGTGATAAAAGGAATTATGCAAAACTGGTTAATCCACATATAAATTTGATATCATCTTTTCATATAAACGGATGGTTTGATTCTTTATTTACTGTACCACATGAATAAAAGTCAGGAAAATATGATGGTGTTTGTGTATGCTATAAATTACAATCAACCTGAACATTTGTTCAGATATTTTCATGTAAGAAATAAGGCACACATACTAACGAAAGAGAGGGTAATGAAATCACTGGCCCAGGGTAACGGACTTTATATCTTACATTATAATACCCCCAAATGGATATATCTGGGGGCTATACAGAAAATAGGAGTTGCACACGTCCCATCGCATGGTCCTTTAATGCATGTATATGGAATGGCAAAGTGTGCATCTGCAGTTGGTGTGACATTTCACTTTGTCTAACAAGAGTTATGGCCCTTTGCTTAGTTAAAGAAGTTCGGACAAAAATCTTGTGTTGCATTGATGTAGCTCCCACAAGCACATACACACGGTTTTCGGGCATAATGTTGCGTTCGGCTATTGCCCTCGACTTCGCAAACAAATGGAAACAATTGTATCTCATTAAGCTCAAAATGTATTGTACCTACAGTCCTGACATTTCAAAGGCATTGGAATTAGTGCGACTGCTATTTGTGGTCGCCAAATGTATTGCACCTGAGACTTTCATTTGTTTATTTATTCGTCTTTAATGGAGACGTCCTTGATTCCAATGCGTGTTCCTGTCGACATGTATGTATGCAAAACGTGGATTAGGTTCATGGGGCTCGAATGAATATTGGTTCCATAACTAAATACAGATCCACAAAATATAATGTACATGTATTTCCTGTCCTTTAAGTCTACATACCACATTCAATTATTTCTTCAAATCCTCATTTATTTCGTAATTTTCGACCAGTTGTGGTCAGTTTTAAAAACCAACTACGATGGGAGACCGCCTGCGTGTATCAGTAAACTGACCCATCTAAGTCACCGCCGTCTCTGAACATTTCATGTTGTATTAATTTGGCTCTTATAAAGAAAGCTTAAGTCAGTACCCGGAATGTTGTCACTACCATAGCTTTCAAGGAACAGTTTCAATCAAACCTTAGACTGCTAGCATTCGAACGGCAACTTTTTAAGTATTACACGAGCGGTCATTTTAGATAATGAAATGTTAAGGGCAGGTAACCCAGGCTATTGACAGTGTGTTTTTAAAACAGAACATACGTGGTGGCTTAAAATGTGTAATTCTTACATTAAACTTGCTATATTTTGCTGATATGCGTTAGTAGTTGTATTTGTTGAAATGTAACCCGTTTAATTAAATCACAAATTTAAGCCGGTTTGAATATTCATACTCAAATCACCGATACGGAGGAAGCACATGCCTTGTAACGATGATGGTTATTCGATAGTGTTAACATTCAAACCAGGAAGTTAATTATTGTAGGTCAAGAGTCCACATAAAGCTTAAACTGCTGTTTTGTTTGATGATAATTTGAACCAATTAACTCCAAAACAAGGTTAGTATTGTTAACCAACATTTTTGGTGAATATTTTTAATTAGTTTAATATAGCTTCGGTATAACATTGTCTGGTACCCAGCTTACTCTGCACAACAAGAGTAATGCCGATAATGAAATGGTAAGGGCAGGTAACCCAGGCTACGGTATGACATAATACAGGGGCTATCCAGGATTTGACGGTAGCGAGGCCTCCACCCACCTCGAAATTTGAAACAATTTTCGCATTAAACTTGGTGCTAGGGGCTCAGTGAACCTCGTTTATGCACTTGTCAATTGTAACCACGCCCCAAAGGTCCGGGAAATAGCGGGGACTTTGACTTTTGGTCAAGCCAACCCAGAGTAAAATCACCGTCCTGCGGGTAAGAAATGATGATCAGATCCCCGCGAAATGCCCACGCACCCCCCAGGGAGCCTAAGTAAGGCAAATTCCCCGCTATATTTTGCGCAAAGACAAAACCACCGCATTCAATCGGCACTGCAGGGCCACCTGAAAGGTAAAAACACGGCCCATTTCCCCGGCTATCCCCGGTATACCCCCGGACCTGGGGGGGGGGGGGCGTGGTTACAATTGACTGGTGCATTCTAAATACCAGTTCAAAATAAAACTTTATGATGTAATTTTCGACACAAATGATAAAAGTTTTCCTTTGAAAATTCGGTAGTGCATGGGTGTATTCTAATGTTTGTGTGTGTTGGGTAGGGGGAAGCAAGGCCAATGAAGTAGAATCACAATATACTTAATGTATACATGTTCAATGTGTGATAAAGCTTCCCAAACAATACAGTTTGTATTGTGTCATTTTGAGTATTGCATTTCAGGTTCAGAATGGACAAAGAGGACGATTTCCTTGAAGACATATCACAAGCTATACATGAGGAAGACTTCAAAAGTGATACTTATGTTCTAAGGAAACCATGTTTGGTCATGTTTTTCTCGCGTACTGTTCCAAATATGCAGTATGAAAAGGCAAAACGTTATGAAAAGAAGACTGTTACTATTGAAGACGGTAGCACATCGGCTAAAGGAGAGGTAGATGTTGATATTGGTACAATCCATGATTTCTTCTCAAGACAAACAAAAATGAAACCGGTCTTCGAGTTGATCCGGAATCCAACACTCAATAACATAAACGACAAATTAGGGGAGCTGAAGGATAGGGGGCACGAGTATGGTTCCTTCGTTTTCGTCATCTGTTCATACCTGGATGAAGGGGACGAGATTGAAATACACGATGGCTCAGTTTCAATAGATCACTTTTTTGACAAAATAAAATCATTCGAATCCATGGCTGCAAAACCAAAGCTGTTTCTGATACAAGCTGACGACAAGAAGCTCATACAAACCGATTTTACCACAAAAGGTCCCACGCCATTTGCAACAAATGTCGTTACAAAGAAAATCCCCACCGACGCAGATAGAATCGTCATTTTTTCTACCATACCACAGGTGTAGGCCAATAAACCGCAAACTGCCAAACAGCACACTGACAGCGGCCAGAATGTAAGCCAGCCGTCGGAAGAACCAAAATCTTCCCTGTTGATCCAGGCTTTCATCGATGTGCTGACAAGCAATGCGAACATTGATTTACTCAGCAATACTCCATTTATTAATGGTAAAGTTGTTGAGCTTATCAAAGAACTCAAGATTGCCAAAGTCGACATGCCCGTGCCCCTTGTTACGACGACACTCACCAAGCAATGGTTTCTTGGAGGAAGTTCACACGTTTAGTTAAGTGTAAGTCACAACGACTACAAAGCATATTTTCTATGGACATATGAAAACATACGATGTACATTAACCAGACATCGTGATAATCTATTTATTATTCTAGAAAGTGTATTTTTACATTTTGTAAGATCTATATCATAGGCTTGCTTCAATTGTTATCATTGATTAAACACATAACAGAAAATGTCAATAAACAACCAGATTTAAATAATTGAAACAAATTTAACTTGAAAATACATTTTTTGCAAGCATATATTTCCAGTTTTAAATTATTGAAATGTAAATCGTATACAATTACAGAGTGACTGTGAATTGAACTTATATTCCATATTTATGAACGACATGTGTATACAACAACAATTGTTAAATATATATCATGGGATATGTAAAAGTGTATCTGGTACCTTATGATTGCATTGAATTTACTGATTGCATTAAATTTACTTCTATATACAACTACATCTACTACTACTACTACTATTACTACTCCTACTAGTACTACTACTTATGCTACTACTACTACTACTACTACTACTACTACTACTACTACTACTACTACTACTACTACTACTACTACTACTACTACTACTACTACTATAAATGCTACCATTGCTGCTGTTGTTGCTATTGCTGCTGCTAATACTACTTCAATTACTACTACCGGTTCTATTACTACTACTACTACTACTACTGCTGCTGCTGCTGCTGCTGCTGCTTCTGCTGCTGCTCTTCTTATTCTACTTCTTCTTGACCTTGTTCTTATTATTGTTCCAGTACTTGTTATTGGTCTTCTTCTCGTTCTTCTAGTTTTGTTGTTGTTGTTCTTTTTCTTCTACTACTGCTGCTGCTGCTGTTGTTGTTGTTGTTGTTATCGTAGCTAATAACGTCATAATGTTGTCCCCTTCTTTAAAAAAACAAACACTTTTAAACCTTAGATGACTTTGGACATTTGGTGTACAATCTTTGTAGACTAAAATTAATTTACTAAAATGAACTCGTTCGCTTCGTTCGCTCCTCCCGTTTTAATCATTAAGGTTGTACATTTGTTGTATCTAATGCTTAACTTGTGGGCAGAAAATGCATGCACTGACATTACTCACTTTACATCCTTTGGTTTGCAATTGACCATTGATAATCACGGTACCGGGCTGTGCAAGTTTAAAGTGGCTTACGGAACTTCACTTTAAACTTAAACTTGAAGGCTCACTGATACACGAATAAATCACTTTCCCCCGTCTTATCGTTTATGCCATTCTATTTGTGTACAATGTACACACACCTTGATGACGCAGTGCACAAAAAGTAGGACACATGTACATAAATAATAACAAACAGTGTTTCGCAACCTCTCGATGATGTGTAGGACACGGGGACGGTAGTGACCCAATGCCAGCATGCTGACTGGTAAAACACATAGACATGTATACAGGATACCACTTTGACAGTCAAGGGGTTTATTTAAACTGGCACTCAATTGCATATAGCTCGTATTTGGATATGCCTCAGATATGTAATTAAACAATCATTGTATATATAATCATAAGCTTTCATTTTCGTATTTGTGTTTATCTAAGTATGTTTTTGTACAGACAAATACTAAACGTACTGAGTATATATGCCGAAAATAAATCAAATTAAAATTGTAAGATACATCTATACATACACACTCATGTTTTACTGTGAGGGATCAAAAAATCACGTGATCACAAATGTGAACGACTACAGAGATATAAACATAATAGCAAATATTTTGCATAGAAATAATTATAATTATTAGCTCGACTATTCGAAGAATAGGTGGGCTATACTACTCGCCCCGGCGACGGCGTCCGGTTAAAGTTTTAGGGCAAGTTGGGATTTTCACTTATAAGTCCAATACCCTTCATTCAATTGACTTAATACTTCATACAGTTGTTCAGGGCCATCACATGATGAGGTTAGATAACTCCATTTTATTCTGTACACAGATTATGGCCCCTGATTGACTATGGAACTTTGGTTAAAGTTTTAGGGCAGGTTGATATATTTATTAAGAACTTTTATACCCTTCATTCAATTGACTTAATACTTAACACAATTGTTCAGGACTATCACACAATGAGGTTACATAACTCAATATTATCCTTAATACAAGTTATGGCCCCTGATTGACTTAGGTTAAAGTTTAGCAAGTAAAATTTCCTTTGAAATGCATATTTGTATATTTTTAACCACATTTTCATAATATGAAATCAAGTTATTTGAATGACTTGCGTCATTGTTCGGGCGGGCTGGTGGGAGGGCAGCATCAAAGTCACCTTATGTATCGAGAATTTTTAGTTAGGTTTGATATAAAGAGACCAAACTTGGTAATATTACATCGTTATTGTATTCACTTCAAAGTCAAAGCGGCGTAGTCGAGCGCGCTGTTTTACGACGGCTTTTGTTTTCTTAGAATAGTTCTTAGCTACAAACGCCTTTTCTGATATTCGGATATATTTGCTTGTCATCGTGCATGTACATTTATATTATTATATGTTCAACTATTTTCTATGGTTGCTTGTATTTAATTTACACGACAAACTTTTTGCATTTGTCTAGAACTATGTATCTTCATTATGGAGGAAATAAAAAATTCTCTTTCTGTCTCCTTCTGATTAAGACATATATTGCGCTTATAAAAGACATAATTAAATACTTGCCCTTTTGAAAAAAAGTGTTTTGGTCTCTAAAACTCATTTTTGCACTGAGGCGAGTCCTTAATATCAGTTCTCTTATACTATAGTGAAAGTTTCTTTGAGAGCTCAATATCAAGGTCGCAATGTTATTAACATGATTTCCATTTAACGAGATGATAAAATATATGCATTGACTTCATGACTACAGCGTTTACGAGAGGAAATCCTAGACGTCTGTACAATTATCTCTCGAGCTTGTACTAGGAATAAATAATGCCTATGTTTGTTTATTATCTAAACGAAAACTAGCCTAATGATCATTTCCAACAGTTTATTATTGTCTGTTTTGTTAAATGAATTAAAAAATTAATAATTGTAAGTTTATTGAAAGAACGGGTTAGAGGTCAGTGCTTTCCCATTGATTAGGAATCCGTACGTCTTTAAGCCCGTTAACACAGCAATTACACCGTGTATGGGGATTTTGAATGAAAATGTAGGCTGGCACAAACACCAACCTTTACAACTTTTCGTGCTCGATTTCGGGTCCACGAGTTGACAATCGCGCGAGAATTCTCTCCAAAACATCATCCTTTGTGCTCTTCGTTTGACAGCACGTAGACGTTAGATTTCACGTTTGATTCGTTAGATGTACCTATTTCAGATGAGGAAATTTTTAAACCGATCGAAAAGTTAAGGTTAAATTAGGCATCAATCATAGACGGTGCGTTATATGTGGATTCGTACAACTGAACAATTGAACTCCCCTTTTAATTACATTGTTTACTGTAAATCTTTTCCACGTTCCTGTTCTTCTGGTGTCATTATTCTAATAAGAATAGAGGTAAGATAAGACAAGCACTGGCACGCTTTAGGTGCTCAAATCTATAATTAAATATAGAACTGGACAGGCATTACAATGTACAACGTGAGGCCCGAATCTGTTTACATTGTTTCACACACTTAAATGAGCAAGTAATTGAAAATGAGTTTCATGTATTTTTCGAGTGTTCTCAATACGACGGTAAAAGGATACACTCTTTTTAATTGGTTCAGAGATCAGAGATGTCACTCTTAATTTTTCCATCTAATGAATAACTATGGGATGAGAACTATTAGACAGGTAGCATACCTTGTTTCACAAACAATGACTGCGATTCAAAATAGATAAAGCAGAAAAGAAAGCAGGGTGATACTATTATATTATTATTCTTAACAATGTTTTTGCAGTATTCTGGCGTTTATCTACAATAACATTAAGTTTCACCCTTACAAGCTGTTTTGCAATGAAGACGATATCCTTGCAGACAAATCACAAACTATACCTGAGGAAGACTTCAAAAGAGGTACCTTCTAATGAAACCATGTTTGGCCATGTTTTTCTCGCGTACTGTTCCAAATACGTTGCATGAAGAGGCAACACATTATGAAAAGAAACGAAGAGGTAGATGTCGGTATTGGTACAATACATGATTTCTTATCGGGAATCTTAGGACAAGCAAACATGAAACCTGTCTTCGAGTTGGTTCGGAATCCAACACTCAATAACATAGATGACAAATAAGAGAAGCTAAAGGATATGGGGCACAAGTATGGTTCCTTCATTTTCGTCATCTGTTCATACTTGGGTAAAGGGGACGAGATTAAAATAATCGATTTATCAGTCTCAATAGATCACTTCTTCGACAAAAAAAAAATCATTCGAATCCATGGCTGCAAAACCAAAGCTGTTCCTGATACAAGCTGACGACAATAATCTCATTCCAACTGCATCTGTCACAAAAGGTCCCAAGGCAGTTGCAACAAATGTCGTAACAAAGAAAATCCCCACCGACGCAGACAGAATCGTGATTTTTTCTACAATACCACAGGTGTTGGTGAATAGACGGCTACCTGCCGAACAGCGCACTGAAAGCGGACAGTCTGTAAGCCAGTCGTCGGAGGAACCAAAATCTTCCCTGTTAATCCAGGCTTTCATCGATGTGCTGACAAGCAATGCGCACACTGATTTACTCAGCAATTCCCAATTTATTAATGGTAAAGTTGTTGAGCTAATCAAAGAACTCGAGCTTGCCAATGTCGACATCCCCGTGCCCCCCTTGTTACGTCGACACTCACAAAGCAATGGTTTCTTGGAGGAAGTTCACACGTTTAGTTACGTCACAACGACTACAAAACATTTTTTTTGCTACGGACGTATGCAAACATATGGTCTACATAAACCGGACATCGTGATATTCGATTTATTATTCTAGTTTATTCATCTTATATGACGTGTTTCATTGGATTGCTTCAATTGTTATCATTGATTTAACACCACAGAAACTGTCAATTAACAACCAAATTTAAATAATTGAATCAACTTTATTTTTTGAAAATACCCTTTTGCTAGTATATTGCCAGTTTTAAACCATTGAAATGTTATTCGTATACAAATACTGATATTAAAAGTGACTGTATATTCCATTTTTATGAACGACATTATGTACAATATTAATGGTAAAATAAATGTCATGGGATATGTGAATGTTCATCTTGTACCAAATGATTGCATTGAGTGTACATTTATATATACTACTACTATTATTAATTTTATCATTATTATTATAATTATTATAATTATTATTATTATTATTATTATTATTATTATTATTATTATTATTATTATTAATACTTCTGCTGCTGTTGCTGCTGCTGCTTTGGCTACTGCTGCTGCTACTGCTGTTGCTTCTACTATTACTACTTCTACTACTACTAGTACCGCTGCCGCTGCTGCTGCTCCTACTACTACAACTACTACTGCTACTATTGCTGCTACTACTTAACTACTACTACTTCTACTACTACTTCTACTACCACTACTACTGCTACTACTAATACTACTGCTGCTGCTTCGCTACTTCTACTACTACTATCGCTGCTGCTGCCACTTCTGCACTACTACTTCTTCTTCTTGTTCGTCTTCTTCATCTTTATAGAAAATTAGTATTGAAATGATACTATATAAACATTAACTCTTTGATCATAAAAAAATCTTTTACCACATAAATATAAAATATCGCATATTGCAACGTCATACGTTAGGGTGGTTTTGTAATTCTCGTTGGTCTTTAATGAAATGCCTTGTTTAAACAAAATATAGTAAAAATGTATATTAATTTATTTTAAACATACGGGTACTTTTTTATCTTTGCCCGTGGGCAAGTTAAGGATTTCAAGCATGGTCAAATGTTTAGATCTACTTAATCTATATGATTTCATTCTATGTTATGTTTTTTGTCAGCATATTGATTTAAGGATCAGTCTATGTATTTTGTAAGCATTTTCTATTTCGGTAATATGAAGTTTTCTTTGATGGTAGGAAAAAATATAGATAAATTACAACATTTGATGGTTTACAAGATTTTTAACAAAGCCACACCGTTTTCTTTATTAAATAGAAAAAGGAAAATATAATCTATTTCCTATCCGTTTAGACTACAGACATCATTCAATTATTTGTCCAACTCCTCAGTATTTTCGTAATTTTCGCCCAGTTGTGGTCAGTTTTAAGACCCAACTACGATGGGAGACCGCCTGTGTGTATCAGCAAACTGACCCATCTAAGCAGCGGCCATCTCTGAACATTTCATGTTGTATTAATTTGGTTATTATAAAGAAAGTTTTAGTCAGTGCCCGGAATATAGTACCTACCATTGCTCTCAAGGAACAGTCTCAATAACCAAGACTGCTAGCTTTCCAACGGCAACTCTTAAAGTATTTAATTATAGGTACACCAATCCATTCATTTCACGCCGAGAAAACCAGGGTCGTAGGTAGCCTTCTATTCATGATGATTTATATTTTTGCTAGGAGGGGTGGGGGTCCAGAGGCATGCCCTCCACCCCCACCCCTCGGAAAAAATGATAACAATATTGCAATCTGGAGCATTCTAAGCGTACTGATGTGCTTTATTTAGTACAGTTAATGAACAGTTTTAGGAACATGTAGTCAAGTACGCATACTGCAACTCTGGCTGATTGTTTTTGTCAGAATCTTTTGGACTCAGCTGCGTACTCGCGTATAGGCAGATTCGCGCCAGGAGAAAATTACAAATTTGCTGTTATAAATCTCTTCATTAGGAACTATCGGCAGTGTGTTTAAATGTGTTTAAAACATAAGTGGTAGCTTTAAATTTGTATATCTTACAATCAAACTTGCTAGTTTTTGCTGATATGCGTTAATAGGTAATTGTTTAGTTGTAACCCGTTTAATTATGCACCAGCCAATTATAACCACGCCCCACAATTCCGTCCCCAGGTCCGGTAAATAAAACGGACTCTGACTTTCGGTCCAGCAGTCCCAGGTTCAATCCCCGCCCTCCAGGCTGGTAAAATACAATTGCCCCGCACCCTGGGAACATCCCAGGTAAGGCAAATTCCCCGCTATTTTTGACACGAAAACAAAACCACCGCTTTCACCCGGCACTTCGGGGCCACCTGGAAGGTAAAAACACGGCCCTTTTCCCCCGCTATCCCCGGTATACCCCCATACCTGGGGGACCGTGGTTACAACTGACTGGTGCATTAAATAAAAAAATTAAGCCGGTTTAAAAATTTATACACATATCACATATACGAAGTAAATATTTAAGATGATTGAATTGCGTTTCACCGGCCTTGTAACGATTATGGTTATTCGATAATGTTGACATTCAAACCAGGAAGTATATTGTTGAAAGCCAGGAAAATTAAAGCTTAAACTGCTTTTTGAACCGATTAGCTCCAAACAAGGTCAGTATTGTTAACCAACATTTTCGGGAATACTTTTAATTAGTTTAATAAAGCTTCGGCATAACATAATACAGAGGCGATCCCGGATTTGACGGAAACGGGGACTACCTTTTAACAAGCCTCCACCAACCTCGGATTTTGAAAAAAAAAGAGTTTTGAACTTGGTGTTTGGGCCACTGGTGAACCTCGTGTTATAAATATCAGTCTTAAATGATACATTATGGTGTAATTTTCGACACAATGATAAACAAGTTTGCTCTGAAATTTCGGTAGGGGGTGGGTGTATTTTAATTTTGTGTGTGCTGGGGGTGGGGAGGGAGGGTGTAGAGTCACAATAAACTTTATGTATAAATGTTTGGTGTGTTTGAGCTTTCCAAACAATACAGTTAGTATTGTGTCATTTTGATTAATGATTTTCAGGTCCAGTAAATTTAATATTGACTGTAACATTAAAGAATGGAGGATATCCGTGCAGACAAATCACAAGTTATCCCTGAGGAAGACTTCAAAAGTGACACTTATGTTCTAAGGAAACCATGTTTGGTCATGTTTTTTTCGCGTACTGTTCCAAATGATATGGAGCATGATAAGGCAAAACGTTATGAAAAGAAGACTGTTACTATTGAAGACGGTAGCAGCACGTTGGCTAACGAAGAGGTAGATGTTGATATTGGTACAATCCATGATTTCTTATCAGGAATCTCAAGACAAACAAAAATGAAACCGGTCTTTAAGTTGATCCGGAATCCAACACTAAATAACATAGACGACAAGTTAGGGAAGCTGAAGGATAAAGGGCACGAGTATGGTTCCTTCATTTTCGTCATCTGTTCATACCTGGGTAACGAGGACGAGATTGAAATATACGATGGCTCAGTTTCAATGGATAACTTCTTCGACAAAATAAAATCATTCGAATCCATGGCTGCAAAACCTAAGCTGTTCCTGATACAAGTTGACGACAAGAAGCTCTTTCCAACCAATTCTATCCCAAAAGGTACCACTGCATTTGCAACAAATGTCGTAACAAAGAAAATCCCCACCGACGCAGACAGAATCGTCATTTTTTCTACCATACCACAGGTGTTGGCCAATGACCAGCTACCTGCCAAACAGCACACTGAAAGCGGCCAGAATGTAAGTCAGCCGTCGGAAGAACCAAAATCTTCCCTGTTGATCCAGGCTTTCATCGATGTGCTGACAAAGAATGCGAACATGGATTTACTCAGCAACACCCCATTTATTAATGGTAAAGTAGATGAGCTAATCAAAGAACTCGAGCTTGACAAAGTCGACATCCCCGTGCCCCTTGTTACGTCGACACTCACCAAGCAATGGTTTCTTGGAGGAAGTTCACACGTTTAGTTACGTCACAAAGACAAAAAACCTTTTTTTTGCTACGGACGTATGATGTACATAAACCAGACATCGTGATAATCAATTTATTTTTCTATATAGTGTATTTTTGCATTTTGTAAGATCTATATCATGGGCTTGCTTCAATTGTTATCATTGATAAAACACACAAAAGAAAATGTCAATTAACAACCAGATTTAAATAAGTTTTTGCAATTATATTTGCAGTTTTAAAATTTTGAAATGTTATTCGTCTACAATTACAAAGTGACTTTGTATTAAACTAATATTTCATATCTATGAACGACATTTATATACAATAGTAATGGTAAAATACATGTCATATGATATGTAAATGTTCATCTTGTACCGAATGATTGTATTGAATGTACTTCTATTTACTACTACTACTACTACTACTACTACTACTACTACTACTACTACTACTACTATTACTACTATTACTACTACTACTACTACTACTACTACTACTACTACTACTACTACTGCTACTACTACTACTACTACTACTACTACTACTACTACTACTACTACTACTACTACTTGACCTTGTTCTTATTCTTGTTCCAGTTCTTGTTGTTGGCCTTCTTCTTGGTCTTCTAGTTTTGTTGTTGTTGTTCTTCTTCTTCTTCGTCTTCTGCTGCTGCTGCTGCTGGTGTTATATAAATATAGAACTCAAAAGAAAATAAATATTGGAATGATACTATGCAAACATGAGCTCTTTGAACATAGATATTTCATTTACCACATAGATATAAACTATCGCATATTGCAACGTCTGACTCGCCATCTGTTAGTGTGGTTTGGTACTTCTCTTTGGTCTTTAATATCATCCCTGAAACCAACATGGAAGTACATGCACTCTAGATTGTAACCTACATTCCATCCAATGAAATCGCCTTCAAGCCTTTAATAAACACCACGCTTTAACTTTAAGACTTGACGTTTTACAACTGAAAATACATAACATCATAATGTGGTTCTCTGCTTTCAAAAAGCACCTTTAAATCTTAGGTGACTTTTGACATATGGTGTAAAATCCTTGTAGACTAAACTTGACTGAGATGGACTCGTTCGCTTCTTTCGCTCCTCCCGTTTTAATCATTAGAAAAATCATCAGCAGAAAATGTATGCACTTATTACTCACTTTACACATATTGGTCCTGCAATTGACCAGTGATAATCACGGTACCGGGCTGTGGAATTTAAAGTGGCTTACGAAATTTGACTTTAAACTTAAACTAGAAGGCTCACTGATACTCGAATAGATCACTTTCTCCCGTGTTATCGTTCGTGTCATTCTATTTGGGTACAATCTACACACGCCTTGATGACGCAGTGCACAAAAAGTAGGACACATGTACACAAATAATAACAAACATTGTTTCGCAACTTCTCACTGATGTGTAGGACACGGGGACGGTAGTGACCCAATGCCAGCATGTTGACTGGTAAAACACATAAACATGTATACAGGATAACAGTCAATGGGTTTATTTAAAAGTGTTATGGTCTCTCAAACTCATTGTTGCATTGAGGCGAGTCCTTAATATAAGTTCTTTTATATACCATAGTGAAAGTTCCTTTAAGAGCTCATTATCAAGGTCGCTTTCTTATTATTAACATGATTTCCATTTAACGAGATGGAAAAAATATATGCATTGACTTCATTACTACAGCGTTTACGAGAGGAAATCCTAGGCGTCTGTACACTTATCTCTCGAGGCTGTACTAAGAAGAAATAATGCCTATGTTTTATTTTCTAAACGAAAATTATTTCCAACAGCTTATTATTGTCTGTTTTGATAAATTAATTAAAGAATTAAAGAATTAATAATTGTAAGTTTATTGAAAGAATGGGTTAAAGGTCAGTGCTGTCCTATTGATTAGGAATCAGTATGTCTTTAAGCCCGTAAACACAGCAATGACACCGTTGATGTGGATTTTGAATGAAAATGAAAGTTGGCACAAACACCAACCTTATCAACTTTTCGTGCTCGATTTCGGGTCCACGAGTTGACAATCGCGCGAAAATTATCTCGTGGAAATTAGACAGTGCGTGGTTTAATTTCATGTTTGATTCATTAGATGTACCTATTTCAGATGAGGCACTTTCGAAAGCGATCGAAAAGTAAAGGTCAAATTAAGCATCATCCATAGACTTTGTGTTATACGTGTATATTTAATAATTTAAGAAATATAACACACCATTGAGGGTCATATGACATTATAAGGACCGGCCAGTCAGCCACCGAAAGTATTTATGGACCGAGGCGTAAGCCGAAGTCCATTCACCTTCGGGGGCTGACTGAGCGGTCCTTATAATGCCATATGACCCGAATTGGTGTGTTATATTTCTTATATTATACCGAACATTTAATATTTTTAAAGCGATTTAAATGTGTTTTATTAAACAAAGCTAATAATGTTGTGAAAATAGCAAGCCGCACTTACCAGTTGTATGACGTCAGCGGTCCATATTACATTTTGGCGAGGTCCGGACCAGTCAAAAATATAATATGGACCGCTGACGTCATAAAACTGGATTTTCATCAAAATACAGTGATATACGGACATATCGTGTTTATATATACAAAGAAAGGACACATTTATGTGAGGTATAATATAATATAATTGGACAATTGAACTCCCTTTTAATCACAATTTGAACTGTAAGTATTTTCCACGTTCCTGGTCTTCAAGTGTCATTCTTCCAAATCATCAGATGGGCAACAAATCCGATCTTTACAATTATAGAGGTTTCATCCTTACAAGCTGTTTTGCACAATTATTTACTGCCATAATGAATGAAAGACTAAAGACATGGGCTTGAGAAAATTGTATATAACAAATGCTCAGTTTGGTTTCAAAAATAGATATAGCACAGTGGATCTGATTTTTATTTTGCACTCATCTATTAAAATTGGATTGAAAGCAAAAAAGAAGCTACATGTATATTGTTGTGTTTTATTGATTTTAAAAATCTTGCGATTGTATTGAGCAGGCCTCATAAATACAAACAAAATAGATATAGCACAGTGGATCTCTATTTTATTTTGCACTCATCTATTAAAAATGGATTGAAAGCAAAAAAGAAGCTACATGTATATTGTTGTGTTTTATTGATTTTGAAAATCTTGCGATTGTATTGAGCAGGCCTCATAAATACAAACTTGTGAAATTAGGAAGCGACGGTTATTTTTTTACCCTTAAATGATATATGATTTTTTGGTGAAACTCTGCGTATAGCACATGGTAACGTCGGATTCTTTCAACAACAATCTTGTCCTGTTCCCAGGGGAGATAACTTCACCGATATTATTTTCCCTTTTCCTGAATGATATTGAGATGCGTTTGCAAGAAAATGTTGGTATTGGCCAAATTTCAATCTATCTATTGTTATTCGCATACGATGCTGTTATTGTTTCAGCGACAAGGGCTAGATATCAGAATTCCCTGCATAGTGAATATATTTCACTATTGCTGTAAATGGTTTTAAGCATACGGTAAAAATTGATAAAACTAATATATAATAGTCCACGGTATTTCGAAAAGGTAGAATGTTCTGTTAAACAGGGTACCAAAAAACCCTTGCAGAATCGTTTACTCCCATTCTACATAGACATTTACACTATCAGTAATTAGAGGTGTGGGTTAGACCTATAAAAATAAAATTCTAATTTTTTTCACACTTCTACATTCGGAACACTTCGGCCATTTTCCATCGGATGTAACCGATACAGTAAAAGTAGTTCTTAAAGTTTTTAATAATAGTATAATGTAATGATTTTAGTGTTTTAATGTGTGGTTTGTATTACTAACTTTAAATCGATTGCCAGTGAAATGTATTATTGCACAAATAATTAAGAATCCCAAGAAAAAAGTCATCGAGTTTAACTGCTAAATTGAAATTACTACAGGATCTACTTGGACCGTAGTTAAACTTAAATATGTCTGACATTGTAAACCGTCCATATACATCCGAGGTTGTTTTCGATGGAAAATGGCCAAGGTACTCCGAATTAGGAGAAAAATAATTTATTCAATTATCTTTGCATAAACTAAATATTTAAATTGGTAGACACAATCGAATTCCCAGAAGTTAAATGAAATGGCCGTTATGTAATCTGATTGATATTTAGGACGAATCCATTATATCGTATACGTCAATATAATTATCCTAATATAGTATTACACTTACACGAGTTTGATGAGATATATTATATTGATGCAAAGAAGTAATAAAATACTCCTTAGAAAATTTTCTACAAGTGTGTTATGCGATCTGTCCTTCAAATTAAGAGACTTCTAAAATAATATTAGTTTGTATGTTGTTTTGGTCCATATTTATATAAAGTGTGTATTGTTACCCGTATCTTCAATATTATCATTAACTGTTATACTATTATCAGTCTTATGTAATCATCGGTTGCATTCATCTAATACGTAATATGAATCATCACCATTTTACTTGATATTCACTATGATATTTTGATATTTTAAAGCGCAGTATTCACGCCCACTAAACGCCATCCCCGCCAATTAACGGTGGTGCAAAGAAGAAGACATTCTAACACTTCCGTGGTGCGGCTTTACCTTGTGTTTACTTCTACCTAAATCTATATATTCTCCGGTTTTCGAAATATCTCTGTTAAACAAAATAATAAAATAGAATAAATCATACGCACGTGTGTAGAAGTAAATACGGCACAGCTGCACCACGGAAATGTCGACAGTTCATGTTCTTTGCGCCATCGTTCAGTGGTGGAGCTAGCGTTTAGTGGTTATGGTATTAGTTACACACTTCTGACTCATTAAGAGAATTCCGTTACATAAAATCTTTTTTAAGACAAAGTTTACTTTCACAAATTAGTTTCTCTTTTTAATGTGTCTAAGGAAATATAATATATTACCATTATATTTTTTTTATAAATATGTTTGTAAAGTTTATATTATATAAGTGTAGTTACAACTATTATAGATTACTGATTAGCTACTTAGACACGATCTTTACTTATGTCTAATTTGTTATTGTGTTCCTACAACTGCCGTTGGCTAGACAATACTAAAAACGCCTTTATATATTTAATATACTTAAAGCAAAAAGTTGATATTGCCTGTGTTCAGGAAACACATTTTACAAATGAACTTGAGACAATGATATATTTAGATAGGAACGGAGATTGCTTTTTTAGTAATGGTAAATCTAATGCTAGAGGAGAAGCTATTTTTATCAAGAAAAACTTAAATGTAAAAATTATAAATGTATTAAAAGATAATTGTGGATTTTTTTACCTTTGAATTATTGTACAATGACGAACCTTTCCTGTGAGCCAATTTATATGCACCAAATAACGACTGTCCTAATTTTTTAAATATGATATTAGATAAATTAGATACATTTAATAACATTGATAACTATATGATTTGTTGAGAGTATAGTACAGTATAGTGCTTAATCCCGAATCAGACAGCAAAAATTATGGATCAATAAACAACAATATTAAAGCTCAAAAAACCTTGTTAAACATTGTCGCTGATAGAGGCTTGTTAGACCCTTATAGAGAATTACATGGGGAGACAAAATCCATAACTAAATACAGATCCACAACTAATAATAATTGTTATAATACCAAACGTTTTTTATAGAAGCATCCTAGCGCCTCAGTAATAAAACCTGCCATAGCTTCGAGATAACTCATAGTTCGTAGATATTCTCTCAAAATTAGGAGATACTATCTCATATTTCGGAGAAACTTTCAAAATTAGGGGATCCGATCTCTTGAAACTTGAAACTTGTTTATTTGATTAAACGCCTAATTTTATAAATATACTCAATGGCGTTGTACACAGTAATGTAAACAAATATAAAATCGACATCAATACAATCGAAACATACTTAAGACAGGTAAATGCGACGTTATAAAAATAAAATGCGATTGTGTGAAAATAAAAAAGAATAAGTTAAATTAAAACTTATGTGTCTACTATAAAAAATGAAAGCGTCATACCAAAAAGTGTCATATACCACTATGTGAGTACTGTGTGGCCCATATTTAAGAGTATCTTTATATTTTTAAAATATACATGAAGGAATTAAATAAGATAAAAATAAATGTTGAACAAAACAGAAAATGATTTGGGCCAAAACAGTCCGCCCACCAACACTGTGTTTATTTAGAATAATGCATAGTAGTCCCTGAAGTAATGCGTTTTCAAGTTTTTCTTAAAGCAGTCTGAAGATACCGAGTTCCTGATGTTACTTGGAAGCTCGTTCCAGAGTTTCGGACCAACGGTACTGAAACTCCTATCGGCGAAAGTCTTTCTTTTATTGAATGGTATTTTATAACATCCTGAAGTTTGTGTTGAGCGTAGATTGCGCTTGGGTCGTTGTTCTTCGGTAAGGTACTCTGGAGCGTTTCCAACTGAGCAGCTGTACATAAAAAATAAAATTTTGAACGTGATGCTAGCTTTCACAGGTAACCAGTGCAGATCGTATAAAGCTTGTTTGGAACTGTCATATCGAGAGCGAGATAGAATGAGTTTTGCGCACATATATTGTATACGCTGCATTTTCTGTATGTCGCACTGGGCTATCCCATAGAGAATGACGTTGCAATAGTCAAGGTGTGACATGACTAGGGATAACATTAGAATTTCTGTTGCTTCTTTCGTCAAACATTGTCTAATGCTCTTTATTCTCATGTAATTCAAAATAGCAGTGTGGCATTTTCTTTTCACGTGTTCTTTAAAATTCAATGTTTCGTCAAGGAACGCCGCTAGGTATCTTACACTGTTTTCTGCTTCGATGTTATCACCAACAACTTTGATTGAATTTGTTTTGCATTTATTTAGTTGAGTATGACTGCCAAACTTGATAAACTCCGTTTTGGAAGCGTTCATCTTTAATTTGTTCTGATTCATCCATTCATTGATTATTAAGGAACATTGTTCGAGTTCATGTTTAGCATTTTCTTCGGTGCCAGGATCGCTCAGGCAGAATTGTTTATCGGCAGTTTGATCATCTGCGAAACCACGCACAGTGATAGATGGCGGTTTGACGTCGAATAACCTCCCCGCATATGCTAGGTACAACCAAGTGCCGAGACAGCTTCCTTGTGGGACACTACATTCAAGTGCACGTGACCTGGAATAAGCTGAACTGACATTGACCCTATAAGTTCGAGGACGCAAATAGGAGTCGATCCAGTTCAGTGCTGCAGAACAGATTCCATACTGTTTGTTCAGTACGTCTGTTAGAATGTCGTGATCGTCTGTATCGAGACAGGCACTCAGATCGATCGCTATTAAGGCTTTAACTTGTTGTTTTTCCATGCCACCAAGTATGTCATTCACCAGTCTCAAAAGCGCAGATTCGCAAGAATGGAAACGTCTGTAGGCACTTTGGTTTTTTGGCAATAAGTTATGTTCGTTGACATGAAAATTCAATTTCAGTAGCGCAGCTTTTTCGATGACTTTGGAGAGAAAGGAGAGATTGCTTACTGGTCGATAGTTAAAGTATATCAGTTCAAGACCAACCTTCTTAAGTAAAGGTCGTACAACAGCCCGCTTCCATTTCTCAGGAAAGATGCCCTGACTGAGTGAAAGGTTAACAAGCTTGGTTATTCATGATTCATTCAGGAACATTTTTAAGATATTGGTTTGAAGAATGTCAAGTTCACATGATTTTGATTGCATTTGATTGATCAGTTTTCGTATTTCATCATCAGTAAGATGTTCAAAATTTTCAAATGATTCTACATTTTTTGTTTCTGGTTTGTAGTTGTCAACTGTTTTAAGTGAATCTCGTATTTTACTTATTTTATCCACAAAATAGTCTGCAAACTTGTCTGCACAAGTAGTGTCGCTTTCGCCGCTCGGCATCGGGTTTTCTGTTTTTGATCCACTTATCTCAGAAACAAACTTGTATAACCTTTTTGAGTCACCTTTTAAACCAAGAACTTTTTGACTAAGTGTTTGTTGTTTTTTCTTTTTCAATTCAAAATGGTACTTATTTCGTGCATTTTTAAACAATTGATAGTGCTTTGGTTGTTTGTAGCGTTTCCACAATCTTTCAGCTTTACGAAATTTTCTTTTCATTTCCTGAATATTTTCATTAAACCATGGCTTTGGAACGCGGCATATACGATTTTTCTCTTTGGACGGGGCGTGCTTGTCTAAGACCTTCTTGATTTCAACTTCAAATTGATCAACGAATGTGTCTATATCAGTTTCGTCAATATAAATTTTCTTGAGGTCTTCAGCAAAATCATCATTATTCATGTCTTTAAAATTTCGAAAAACAGACTGTTATCCTTTTGAACTTGTGTTACGATTTTAACAACACAATGATCCGAGATGAAGGGACCTTGTTCACATGAACGTACTTGAACCCCATTTTCTACATCCGAGATGACAAGATCGAGAACGTTGCCTTCTTTATCTGTACTGAAATTAACGTGTTGTTCAAGTCCAAGTGCATATAAAGAGTTTGTGAATTTAGATGTTGCATTGGTTCCATCATTTAAATGTAAATTGAAATATCCCATTATCATCAACTTAGAATTTTGAGGTATTATTTCTTCTAAGAATTCACAGACTCGGAGACAAATTGAGAGTCTGTGTAAAGGGACGGTGGTCTATATACGCCCACGACGGTCATTGAGATGTTCTTAAATATGACCTTCCATAGCGCATGTTCGAAAGAATTTCTGACCTGACTAGTTAATCTACGGACATTTACCCCGGACCGATAGACTAGACCGACGCCACCACCTGTTCTGTTTGGTCTATTTACAGCTCTGAATGTATAACCGTTTTGATTCAAATCAGATGTATCTATTTGATATTGTTTTTCGTCAGAATACCATGTTTCAGTCAGCAGTGCAAAATCTATATTTTCTTCTCTAAGATATTGGCCAACAATAACATCTTTTCGGACAACGGAATGGCAATTTAAAGTCATACAAGTTATTTTTTTATTGTATGTATTTTTTAGTGTATTGGTTTTCTTTGGATATGTCAAATTATTAAGAGTTGGCCCTCTAGGTCAATCAAAGGCCTTTATTGTCCACCTCGTTTACCCCTAGGCTTTCTATGCTGAGCGATGTTTAATCCATTTATTATACATGCCGCTGAAGGATCAATTGTGTAAAGGTTTCTATTGTTCAATACGTTTTGTCCAATTTCCAATAGTTTTTCCCGAGGGTATATGAGATTTGTATGCGAATAATCAAGTTTGAAAATGTCCGATCGATTTTCATATAAGAAAAGTCTAATATCTTCACAATTTTCTCTTGATCTCCTCATTAGGATACAGCCACTTGAAATAAGGAGATACCATATCGCAGTTAGGACACCATATATCCTTAAAAGTGACACTGTGTCGTAAATATGACTTATTAATAATACAGTTGTAAATAAAATAGAATGTATTTCCTATCCTTTTTTTGAATACTGACAACATTCATTCATTTGTTCAACTCTTCAGTATTTTCGTAATTTTTGACCAGTTGTGGTTAGTTTTAAGAACCAATTACGATGGGAGACCGCTTGCGTGTATCAGTAAACTGACCCATCCAAGTCACCGCCGTCTCTGAACATTTCATGTTGTTTTAATTTGGTTATCATTAAGAAAGTTTTAGTCAGTGCCCGGAATTTTGTAACTACCATGGCTCTCAAGGAACAGTCTCAATCAAACCGAGACTGCTAGCTTTCCAACGGCATCAGTATTTAATTATGGGTACACCTTTACATTGATTCATTGCTTGATAACGACGAGAAAACTACAAACTTGCTGCTGTATATTTTAGGAACTATCGGTAGTGTGTTTTCAAAACAGAACATACGTGGTGGTGTAAACTTTGTTTCTCTTACACTCAAACATGCTATATTTTGCTGACTAAAAGTTATTTATTAAATTCTAACCCCGTAAATTAAATCACAAATATAAGCTGGTTTAAAATTAACCTACACGTATACGGAGAAAAAAATGAATGAATTATGTACAAATCACATGCCTTGTAACGATGATGGTTATTCGATATTGTTAACATTCAAGCCAGGAAGTTTTTAAGTGTAGACCAAAATTCGACTTAAAGCTTAAACCACTGTTTTTTGTTTGATCATAATTTGGAACAATTAACTCCAAAACAAGGTCAGTATTGTTTACCAACATTTTTTTAGGAATATTTTTAATTAGTTTAATAGAAGAATAAAATAGAATAAAATACAATTTAATATAGCTTCGGTATAACATAATACAGGGGCGATCCAGGATTTGACGGTAGCAAGGGTTACCTTCGAATATGCCTTCACCCATCTCGAAATTTGAAACAATTTTCGCATTAAACTTGGTGCTAGGGGTTCAGTGAACCTCGTTTAAAGATACCATTCTAAAAAGATCCTTTATTATTAGGGATATAAAAATGGCCAAATTGATATACGAATATTCGGTAATTCTTTCGAACGAATATTCGAATATTCTATTACCAAAATACATCTTTTAAAAGTTGTAGTAAACTATTACAATATTCGCTAATGTAATAGCCGGGGAATTTTAGCTCTACTTTGTCGTAACCACTACGTGCGGCGGACCCTGAATTTAACCAAATGAGCCGCTGAAATTACTTATTTCAGAAGGACAAAAAGTAATACTTTATGAACAAAGAAAACACTAGATTTTTGAATATTCTTCCGCCATCATATTTGTAAACAACGTGAACTTAGATGGATTTCTGGTCAATCGGCGTTATTCGCGAATGGAGGGTCCTTCCGTAGGACGAGCAGCCTTGTTCTGGGATTGACCTCTACTAAAAAAACAATGGAAAAATCGAACCAACTTGGGAATTAGTTTATTTCAGAAATTCTCAATTGGTAGAGTCAATTTACCGAAAATAATTGAATTTTTGTGTCACTTGTCTTACATCCAGTTATTGTAAAATCACGGGGACTTTTTATAGGACCCGACGATATGCCCCTAAATGACACATGACGCGTGGTTCGTAAATTGTCATCATATTAACATCTCTGACATTATGGGCCAATAGTTGTAAAACCAAGACAAACGAATCTAAAACACTACAACAGAGTTGTAGGCAAAACATTTATTATTATATTTATTCAACAACAAAACATCGAATATTCGAATACCGATTTTAACATTCGAATACCAAACGTTTGAACGAATGTTCGTTTGCATCCCTAGTAAATATGTTTAATACCACGCGTATGTACTTTGTTGGTACACGTCAGATAGATTCGACTTCTGAACATTATATTACTTTAGTTAACTTAATATTAAGAGGTATCCCATTAGTGCTTTAAAATTAAACTGTATACATGTATCCCTGTTTTTATCATTAAATAACGGGCTCTGGCAGAACGGCAAACGGTTGACATATTTCAACTATATGCTACGTCAGCAATGACATCATTCAACTATATGCTACGTCAGCAATGACATCATTCAACTATATGCTACGTCAGCAATGACATCATTCAACTATATGCTACGTCAGCAACCAGCCATATCCGAAAGAGTCACGTATAGGGCTCGATCCTTTAGCGAATGGAATGGATGAATGGTACGGATGCAAAATGTTAAAAAACTGTGTTTGAACATAACCCTAACACAAGACACACTAGACACAGCCTTTTTTTTCATTTATATATCAACAAAAGGTCTTTGCTTTTTAAGGTGGGTAGGTTATTGGTCGGATTGGTACGTTTTCCAAAATAGCTGGTGTAATAATTGACGGGACATTCTGTTAGGCACATTTTCCAATGGCGAGTTCAACTGGCGTGAAAAAGGGCGGGACAATCCATTATATTCTTATTATAGGGCAATACTAATTTGCTATTAAAAGATCGGGACAGGCAGATCGA